>NW_020526162.1:0-301545 GCF_003368295.1 Carassius auratus
GCCCTATGATTTCCGCGATGCAGAAAACGCTGAGGGAATCGTGGAATCCAGTCATAAAAAACGGAAATTGCAGTTTATGGCGGAATGGCACGGAATTTGCCAAATTTTGAATGAATTAATAAAAAATAGGTCTTTGCACTTACATCAAATCACGATATGGACTAATATCTGTAAATATGAATCCTGCATGTTCTGTGTGTCTCTGTTAATGAATGGAGCAGAAGCGCGACTTCCTTTATCACACACACTGAAGCGTGCGTGACACTTGCGGTGATTTCAGCATCTGCTGTCTCACTAAATAAGACGAGAACACATGAACAACATCTCCAGAAATGCTCTGACAGTCTCTTCACGAGCATTTGACCGTTTGATTTGAGTAAAACTAGCATCACATCACATACACAGAACTGTAAAGGTACGTCAACCCGTCAAAATAAAAGTCCTGTTTTATACAAGTATTTGAGATGTATTACTATTGTTCAGCAGAATGTACATAGCCTACTACAAAAAATAAATACATTTTAAGGTTTAATCACACAAAATGTCTTCCATGTTTTATTTTTAATAGTAAATCCCCTTTGTTTACCAAAAAGTTAAGTTTGCTTAATTGTCAATAATTAAAAGATAAATTAATGTTTTATATGTTTAATGTTTAATGTACATCTCAGAAAATGCTTTATTTAAAACCCCAACTGAATGGCACTTAAATGCACTTAATTCATCTGTCAACTTTATTGTCATTGTTCACAGTACAAGTACAGACAGAGAAACAATGGATAATAATTAAATGTTTATTTTTGATGTATGCATTGCATTCTATGAATTAAAAAAATACAAATATTTTTTTTCTGAAAAAGGAAACTTAGTTGTTCATTTTAAGAGACCCAGTAGTCTTATTTTCTCTTGCATAATTAATATTGCACTTTAATTAAGCAAAAACACATTTTCTCAGATTACTCGATTAATCAATGGAATTTTTGGTAGAATACTCGATTACTAAAATATTCGATAGCTACAGCCCTAATTGCAATGCAGTTTGTGCAAGTTCAGAGGAGAGACGAGCTGCAATAAAACAAAAAAAAAAAACAGCCATTTGCCGATCGCGTAAGTTTCACGGGAAGCTCCTTCGGCCGTCCTACACACACATGACCGACTGCTGCACCAACAGGAGGAGAAAGGGTTGGGTTACTCTCTACACTGTACTCAACCTAAGGGATTCCTACACTTTCAGTCTTTGAGGAGACATGAAAAATGCAGGAACTGCAGGAACAGTATAACGAAAATATTAGTGGTTTGGAAATTTTCAAATTGCAGTACACCTTGAAATCTGTAATCGGTCCATGCCTAGTAGTAGCATGATTCATGTACAGTACGTATGTACAATTCTTCCAGATTAAAGGGATAGTTCACCCAAAAAAGAAAATGTTATGTTTATCTGCCTACCCCCAGGGCATCCAAGCTGTAGGTGACTTTGTTTCTGCAGTAGAATACAAACTGAGTTTTTGACTCAAACCATTGCAGTCTGTCAGTCTTATAATGGATGTGAATGGGAACCACTGCTAAAACATACAATAAAAAAAAAAAAAAACATACACAAACAAAACCAAATTAAACCCTGTGGCTTGTGACGATACATTGATGTTTAAAAACATCCAAAAGATTGGTCTGTGTGAGAAACTGAACAGTATTTCTGTATTTTTCACCTCTGCACTGCAATGCCTGAACTGTCTGAATTGTACTGAGTTCGTCCTCAACACAGCCTGCGGTGATTTGTCTTTATGAACCTGGCCTGTCTAATAGCAGGTTATAGGGTACAGCTCGCTTAGCAAGATTACTGGATGCAATTGGGTGCCAAAGGCCTTCTTTACTGCCTGCTGTAAATGTTCCCTCTGAGAGAGGGACAGTCTTGGGATTGATCACTGTTAAGGAGAAAGTCAATCTGTTTCCTGTGTTCCATCAAGAACATCGGTGATGGATGCTTCTCAGGAGAAGGGGACACTTTTCTACTCTGAATGCCAATCTGAGACCAATCCACCCATTTTCTCAGGAGTGATGGAAAGCTGGTAAACAGTGTTTCCTCCTCTTGCTCTCTTCAAAATATTGCTGAAGTGCTGGTTCAGTTGCTGACATGGAGGACAGAGATGAATAGAAAGATACGACCTTGCTTTATATTTCCATTCAACGTTGCACCCTCGGCACAGCTGATTCTCCCCAGACATCCATTTTCTGTAACAAGCTATGTTCCTGTCCTGGGAGAGATACTATATCTAGGATGATGGATTATATTATATTATATTATATTATATTATATTATATTATATTATATTATATTATATTATATTATATTATATTATATTATATTATATTATATTATATTATATTATATTTATTATATAAGTAAAATATATACATATTTTTTCATGTCAGCTAATATCGATAATTATCACGATAAATGTGAAATCTTTATTTCTTTCAAGTTTAAAGGCAGTTTTTTTCTCCAAAGTGAAAGTTAATTAAACAGACCACTCATTTTTCTTAACAAAAAAAAAAAAATCTAAATAGAAAATAATTATTTATTAGTTTTTTCATGTTCTAATGAGTGACATGGTTTCAAATCAAGAAAGAGGTTTGGGTTCCCTGATAATATTAATAATTATATCATTTTTGGGCTCTAAGAAATCCACATTTGATAGTTGCTTGAGTTAGGATGCAGAGGTAAATTTTTGTTCATTATCATAATCCGTTAAGATCTCTAAAAATGGCAGCAACCTCAGTTTAATATGGTTAAATTTATTCTGACCAAGTTTTTATTTATTTATAAATAAAATAAAAGTGTTTCGAATTATCACCCGGCCCTAATTATATTATATTGTATTATTAATTTGATTTATTATTATTATTATAATTTTTATTTTCAGATGTATTTTTGTCATTTATTCTTAAGTTGAAGCCCTCAAAAGGACTTGGTGAATCTTAATGATTGTCATCAATTTTAGCCCATCGAAGTGAAGTGGAGATTTGTAACATCTACGATTCATGTTTAGATCAAATAAAAGCAATCCCAGATCTTTTATTTTCTTCAGTTTCTTCTCAGTACATGGTTTGCACTACTGTTTGAGTTATTTGAGGCATCCCTTACGTTATCCTTAAAGCTACAAATTATAGACCCTGTCAGAATGAATGAGAGAAGGACGAGTAAGGCATGAACATACTTGTCAGTATGGGTTTCCTTTGGCCCGCTGGCGTACATTCAGGATATTTATTCACAAGCATATCTTGGATTTCACCAAACAGCTCAAAATGTTCAACACTATTCCAGAAAGCAGCTGCAGAATGAGTGGCGGGCTTTGATTTTCTCACAGTGTGACTCGACGCTATTGAGTTTCCTATTTGAATGCTAGCACTGAAATTCAATGCTGCCATTGAAATGCATTTCAGAAATGCTCCCCGTATTTATGTGAAACGTTTTGAAACCTGACATTTGTAGAGCTTGAAATCAGAATACGAGCTGAAGTAGAATCATGTAATGGTCAATGTAATTTGTAACCATCTAACAACGTACTGTATTATTTCATTGCCATATTACCTTTTGTCAAATTCTTTCATGTTTTTATTTTATTTTCTGATTCATTAGAGGCAAGTATGAGTAACAAAATACTTTAAGTACCTTTTTTATTATTATTTTTTTGTTAGGAAAGTCTCTTGTTAGCATTAGGAGTTAGCTTAGCATTCACAGCATTTATTTGATCCCATTCAGAATCCACACAAGATAGTGTAGCTTATCGAAACACTTTACAAGACCTGTCAGAGAAACCAATACAGTATTATTAGTTATTGAAATTAACCCAGGATCAGTTGAGATAACCTGCTTCTACAGCAGCAAACAGACATTAGGAAGCAGGAAGGACAGGGTTGTTTTAATAAATTATAGCAGGGCTGCTAGCACAGCTCGCTAGGCTCAATGTAAAATCAGCCTGTGTCAAAGTAAGTTTTCCTCCATTGACTTGAGTTTGTGCAAACCAGCAGATGTATGCACACACACACACTCCTCAGAAACAAACAAACATGCAGAAAACTACTCAGTCCCGTTATTTTTGGCTCTTTTTCATTAGTGTCTTCCAAGCCAGAGGGAGCACGCCCAGAACAGGCCACAATAGTCCTGATGACAGATCAAACTTCACTGAGCCAGAGAACAAGTGTGTGGTCTGGCTTCAGTAACAGGGTCACTTAACCTCTGTGAGTGTGTGTGTCTGTGTGTGTGTGTGTGTGCATGTGTTTGTTTTACATCTTGTTATTCCTTGAACTCGTACTGATCAGAAGCCCATACTGACCCCATTCTCTTTGTCTTTATTATAAATGAGCCCAGGAAAAGAAAAACAGACCCCGCCATGGTCGCCGTCTCGCATGACTGTTCCTCCGAGACAATAAATGAGGTGTTGAGAATCTCCAGACACACTTTAGAGTTTTTTCCCCCCTTCCATTTAGCTGATATCATCTCTTTGAGAGTGTGAGGGGACGGCACTTGAGCTGCTAAGAGAATATGGTGTGACCCAAGGTCAAGATCGTGGCCCACACACACACACACACACTCTCTATCTGTGGGTTTCACTTCCTCTCCAACCTTAAGTTTATGTTGTTTATTGTTATTGGCAAACAAGTACCATGGTAATACTATGTTTACATTGGATATGTACAATGATATTGCCAGTTTTACATTTATTTATTTGACTACTTCTGTGCTTCTGTGACCATGGTAAAGCTTTGCAAGGGAGACGTTGTTCTGTATGTGTCATCAGATGATATGTTTGGATCACAGTACATACACAACAGAATGATAGCGAGAGTGTTTTATGTGTGGATGTCTGTGTCCATGTGTCAGTGACAGAGTGTGCAGCGTTAAATCCGGTTCATGTTACCACATAGCGTATCCCAGCATGCAGTGTGGGATGCTGTCATGCCTGCCATCTTTCTTTTTTTCCTCTCCAGATTACACTCTAAATGCTGCCTAATGTTTCAGACATCATCACAGGGTAGTTCATTTTCTCTGTTGATGTCCATCTGAGCTTGCTGATTCAATCCTGGATGAAAAAAAAAAAACCCAAAAAACAAAACAAAAGACAAGACAAAAAACTGGAAAGATAGCCAGGATTGGAATATTAAGGTAAAATTGTGCCTGACTAAAAATGCTAGGCTGAATATTTGTTTTTTGGACACACACATGTCAAATTTGGCATTGGACGATGTCTACAGTGAAACATCATGATAGACGATGACATCAGTGGGGGTGAGCAATAGAACTCAATTAGATCAGTGATGCTGTCTACACTGAATTGCGGTGAGGCACGGTGGGACACCCCAAATCCCTGACAGTAAACTGCTGCTGCGTTGTATTTATGACATGCTGACACACATTTCAAATTATTTTCATCGGTTCACGATGCCGCCGCAAATTCATGATGTCTGTCAGCCATTGGCGATGAACAATGGCATTGTCTAAGGGCCCAACCCTAGTTGTGAGATGTAAAGTCTGTATGACGATATTGGTTATTTTTTAATTATTTAATTGTTAAATTAGTTGTTTTATTAAATTAGTTCAACAAATCAGTTGAGTCAACAATTCGATGACATGTTAATTTCAGAAAGAATTCATGTGTTTGAATTAATCATTTGGGTAAATGACTCCGTAAGTGATTCAGTTCATAAAGACTTGAATAAAGACTCGCTAACTAGTTGCCACCTACTGGTGTGTTGATGCTGTAACATGCGGTAAGAAAAACTCTGTTTCCATGATTCGGTGGTTGCTTAAACATAATAAAAATATATTTAAAAACTTATACCAGTTTATCATCTCACTCCTACTAGTAATTTTTATTTATTTTTTGGTGGCAGATTGTCACTGAAGTCATTAAAACTGAGAATAGAAAAATCAGTTTATAGGCGAATATAGGAATTTTAAGTAGAAGCATTTTAAGTTCATTGTTGTTTTTTAATGGAAAATTTTAAATAATGCAGAAGAAAAGATTAGGATCAGAAATATTTTCATTTTTTTTTCAACAGTGCAAGAATTAGCACCCCTATACCACATCTTAAGTGATAACTGTGTCTGATTTAATTAGAGGGATATGTGGCATCTCGAGTGTCCTGTTTAAAATTGTAGGATTTAATCAGCTGTCACTGTGCAGCGTGAATGTCACACTCAGAAAATATCTCTGTGAGAGGTGATAACAGGTTGTAGTGTTCTAATAAAAATAGCAATTGAATACTATGTTTTTTTTCCCTTTCATATCAAACAGGCTGGGATTAAAGTCCTGTGTATATTTATCAAAAATTGAGAAAAGAACCTAAAAGTACCATGATATTGTCATGTTGATCAAAAATATTTGCATAGCACTTGCTTAGATTACAATTAATATGCATTTCAGAATATATACACTTCTGTTTAGAAGTTTTAGGTTGATTATTTATTTATATACTTGTTTTAGTTTTCGTATGTTTTTGAAAAAAGGTTCATATGCTCACCAAGTCTACATTTATTTAATCAATAATAGAGTAAAACAGTATTGCTAAATATTCAAATTTTTCTATTTGAAAATATTTTAAAATGTAATTTATTTTTCTTGTAGCAAAGTAGAATTTTAGCATTGAATTTCCATTTTCATTGTTGAAAACACTTTGAAGACACCCCCCCCCCCCCAAAAAAAAAAAATCCTTTGATTAGTTTAAATGTATAATTTTCTTAGCATTAGAAATCAATTTAATGCACCCTTGCTGAGAGTATTAATTAAAAGAAAAAAAATCGATCAATCACACAAATGTAATAAGGTATATAACATAATAACAGGTTACTACCATGGTACATTCCCAAGAACCATAGTACCACAGTATTCTTGGTCATGTACCACAGTAAATCAGTACTATAGTATTTTTGGAAGTAACTAGCTATGTAAAACCATACAACAATTTCAGGACCATAGTATTAACATGTAATATATGTTAATGTAAGTCATCTTCAATGTAATATGGTGCTGCCACCAAATGTTTTATGAATTTTTAAGGTATTTATAAGGCACCTTAAAGAACACCTCTGTACCACTATTTTCTTAGTGTAAATAGGAGTGTCTTTGACAAATTAACAGCCTTTTGCCGTCTGCTAGTTTGTGTACGTTTTCAGTGTCAAGTGTATTTTGAATGGATTTTACCTGTCACAGTTGGATTAATGTTTCAGTCTCACAGGTTCTAACAGCCAGTGGTCTCAGCAGGTGTAGTATTATTGTCTTGATGGAGACAATTTACACTGCAGCCATTTTAACAGCTCACTCTTGTAGCAAGCCGTGCACATTACAAATGAACCAGATGTTTCTGCGCTAGCCTGGGGGCCTTTTTGTCTTTGTAAAGAATTTAAAGCTGGGATTTTGCCTTGCAAATGAGCAAACCAAGTGGGCTACATCACAAAGACACCTTATTTGAATTTGCACCATTAGTTTTTATAGCATCTTGCAAAACACGTTTCTTCTTTCAAGTTTCAAGTTGAAAATTTTGTTATAAGTGAAGGTGGAAAAACAGCGTCTGCTGCCACATTAGGAATGGTGACAAACAAACATACAGTATTTTATTTTATTTTTTCAAAAGTGACTCTCTTTTGTTTTACTTCCTTTCGTAATTGCAGGGAAAGTTGCATTGTGGGAAGCAGCAGGGCAGAGGTGTATTTTAGGTAAACACTTGGGGCGACGTGGTCTAATTGGCCTCCAGGTGTCACATGTGTCTCTCTGTGTCTTGGTGTTGTGTATGTATTTCGGTATATTGGTTAGGCCCGCGGTGCCCCCCGAGACAGTTGGTGGCAGAGATGACGAGAGCTCATGTTTAAGCCCATGTGTCATCTTTGTGCCTCGGTCTCTAAGGCATATGGCTGGGGAATGGAAAATAGGACTGGGGCATACAGACAGACAGACTGACAGACAGACAGACAGGCCCGCAGGGACCATTGATCTACCCCTATCATTAACCCATGGGCCCTGAGGGACCTGGGGGTCAGTGGGTAAAGACACCACCAAACATGATATAAGGCCATATGGGGCCCTGCCTTTAAAAAGCACTTAGTATGTGCAAATCTGTTTTGTCAAAGAAATAAGAGCTGCTCTGATTGGTCAGTGGCAGTTGTAAAGTTCCATGGCATACATCATACTTGATTGTTTTGGACCATATTAGACACTATAAAGTTCCATATACTAATATTAGTTGATTCAATAGCTAACATTAAATAAAAACTTTTATAGCATTTGCTTGGTTTGGATATTGTGTGGTTTTACATTAATTTAGACATACAATACTACATTTTTAACATTTTAACTGTTATAAATGACTATTAAATTAACTTGATTACTTCAAGCATTAAAGAAGTCCGTGGTGACCATCCCTTTAACCTGTGCCAAATTTACACAGCTAAGGTGGCACGGAAGTTCTTCTGAAGTGGAATTTAGGTGTCTTTAGACTGTTTAAAGCTGCGGTAGGTAACTTTTGACGCTCTAGCGGTTAATAAACAGAACTGCTTGCGTCTTGTGGAAGAACATTGTAGCCGGAACTACTTCTCTCTGTTTATGTCTATGAAGAATCACAAAGGTACTGGGTTACTCCGCTGCGGTACCCCCGAAGCAATCTAAAATAGTCCTAATATAAACACTTATTATAGATGTACCCTAGTGATTCAGGACAAGCTAAAAACACGGTTTGGAAAATGGATTCATGGTGTACTCGCTTATTATATAAATTTTTCTACATTTTGAACATAAACAAAGTTACAGACCGCAGCTCTGATTGGTTGTTTCTTACCGGGAGCGGATGACTTTCTGCAAATGGCAACAGGACCACTGGCAGGAGCCAGAGGTGCTTGATTTTTTTTCACAGATTATCTGTCTCATATTCTACTGTCAGGACATAATGACAGGTTTAACAAATATGTAAAAAAATATATTTTTACAAAAGTTACCTATTGCAGCTTTAATGCTGGTCAGAGATTACATATATTTTTATATTGTATTTTTGTGTGTGTGTGTGTGTGTGTGTATGTGCATACACGAACATATACACACAAACACACACACACTGTTTTATATATATATATATATATATATATATATATATATATATGTGTATATATATATATATATATATATATATATATATATATATATATATATATATATATATATATATATATATATATATATATATGTATATATTATGCAGCTTTATTGGCTTTTATGCAGCATTACATCTTTAAACTGAATTTTGAGCAGGCACAGAGCAGCCTTAACTGAGCTGTGTAAAGACACCTTATACCAAAATTAGACACAGAAGCGTTTCTGAAGAGGCATTTAGATTTCTTTACACATTAACACTTTTTTAATGCTGCTCTGAGGTGGCATACAACTATACTTTGATAGATACTAAAGGTATGAAGAGCTGTTATTAGATCTTTTTTTAATTTGGCGCTGTGTCTTTACATTGAATTTTAAGCAGGCACAGAGCAGCCTTAACTCAGCCTTTAGATTAACAAATGCTATAAATAAAGTAATATTACCCAATTGAACCTTATTGTAATGTGTTACCTTATTTTCTGACTTTAATGAACTTCTGCTTTTGTTTGTTTTTGAAATTTCCACTCACAGCATAATGCAAAGTTTTTTCTCCTGCCCTCTAGGGTGATCGAGTATGCAAATAGCTCACAGTAGAACCACATTTGTGTATATTTGCCTCTGTACAACCCCCGTCTTACTGGAAAGCAAGGGATGCATGTTGGGGTTTTGAGCCATGTGTTATATGTTTGGCCACATAATGTGGGTATCAGTCACGCTGAGCTATGAACAATGCACACTGATGATAGACGTTTCATGGATACTCTGGGACTCAATGTAATAAAAGCAGGAATCCATTTAGTGTATAAAGCGCTGTGTCCTTGGAATACAGCCCAGCCCAGAAGAGCTGTTTAGGTTAGTGTGACCGGGAAAGAGGTCACATGGTGATGAGATTATTGGGAAGGTTGATGATGTCATCACAAAACAAAAAACAAAAACATAAAACTCTCTGGAATAGTTTATTCTGGTCTGTCACAGCCAATCTGTGATCAGATATTTTGTATAATGTGCATTAAACTGTCACAGGCATATAATGTTCTACTAGGGATATATATATATATATATATATATATATATATATATATATATATATATATATATATATATATATATATATATATATAATAATAATAAGGGGTCCACAAGTTTTTCAGCCTGGTTCTAATAAGAGAACTTGGATATATGGTTTGATCCTAACTCTTCACATAGGATGACTGATTTAATATAACTATTAAAAAAAAAGTTAACAAAAATAAAATACTAATACATACTTTTTTATGAAAAATGTTCTTCCCTTTCAACCTTAAAATTTGCAGGCTTTTATTTTGCTGGGTTGCAGGCAAGTAAGTACAGTATATGTGCTTCTGGGTTTAGCTCTACCGCTCTACCGATAAGAGCGTCAGTGAATGAAATGTCACAGTTTTGCATTGTGCTTTGAAAATGGCAATGGGTAGCCTAGATTTGTGCTTTCAATTTGAATAGAAAACTTATACATTTGCAGTTTGATGATCTAAAATGGTAATTGAGCATTAACAGCGGTCAAACATGTCGGTATGCAAATGCACTGTCAGAACTTATTTCTATAGCTTTTTTTATTTTTTATTTGGTCATTTATGCAGACCTGGGGACCACTTATGTGCACCCCTGATTATAATCACATTGAGTATTTTGAATTAGCTTTTATTTCATTATTTTTTTATATTAGATTTATTCTTATATTTATTTTATTATGTTTTTTTTTTCAATAAATATGTTTTATTACATTTATTTTTATTTGAGCTTTTTAAAATGAATTTAGTACGTAATGTTATTTTATTAGAAGCAAAGAAAACCATTTTATTTATTTATTTTATCTCATATTAATAATTTATTTCAGCTTCATTGTTTTAGTTATAAATAACAAGACTGCTTCCCACATAGTTATGCTAGTTTTGTGCTTTTTGAATTTCGGTTTATGCAAAATTCACCAACAAAATATACAGAAAATGTGGATTGACATCTGGCAGTGTTGTTAAAATTTGTAGGAACATGTTATGTGGCAAAAATCAAATAAATACGGAAGTTCTAAGCGGCCATGCATTATAATTTTTGTTTTCTCGTTATAACGACTTAATTTTCTCGTTATCTCGACATAACGAAAGTCGTTTTCTCGTTATAACGACTTATTTTTCTCGTTATCTCGACATAACGAAAGTTTGTTTTCTCGTTATAACGACATGACAGTTTTACTGTTGCTATAGTAACGAACTCAACTTTGACAGGCATCTGATGGACAACCATGCAGGCGCTCTTACTGTAGCCTATATTTCAGCAAATTTAGCTTCGCCTAGGTAATAAGGTCTACAATACTGTATATAAATAAAGGCTGATCAATCACTGTTGATTTTTCCAGAGACAGTACAACGAACGTTTTGTTTTTGTAATTAACATTTTTAAATGGCAACACCGCGAAATTAGAGCTGTTGGGTTAAACTCACTTTTCATTTTCCCTTTATTTGAAAAAAAATTATATATAATTTGTAATTTGTAGTAGTCATTATATGATGTGGCAGATATCATGTGTGTTACAAGCTTCTGTTTGAAAAGAGCGTCCATATGTAGGACTACGTGTAGTGTGTGTGTGTGTGTGTGTGTGTGTGTGTGTGTGTGTGTGTGTGTGTGTGTAGAAAAAAACGATTAGCTACAACATTATAGAACAAAACTGAATTAAATTAGCCTGTGGATTTTACATATACATCACATTTCTCATCAATATGGTTAACAATAAAGATTAGTAATAAGGAAAAGAAGTGCCACCTGCTGGCGCAGTTTTGTAACTTCTTAGAGAAAATTAATTCGTTATAACGAGAAAACGAACTTCGTTATGTCGAGAAAACAAGAAAATTAAGTCGTTGTAACGAGAAAACAAGAAAAAAAAAAAAATATTATAATGCATGGCCGCTTAGAACTTCCGTAAATAAATGCTGTTCTTAATCAAAGAATTCTGTAGTGAAAGAGGGTTTTAAGGTTTCCACAAAAATATTAAGCAGCAAAAAAAAATTGACATTAGAATGATTTGAAACGTTTCATAAGCACCAAAAAGGATGTGGCACTTTTGAAAATTCAGCTTTGGAATAAACTACATTTATTGAAAGAGTTCATTTACATACTCACAAAATTTTTTTTTTTTGGTCAAATAAATGCAGACCAGGTTACCATAATAAACTTATTTCAAAAACTTTTCAACACTAGTGTATAACCACCACAGAAATTGCTATGTAACAGATCTGACTTATTTTACCTCTTAAAATAATGAAAATGTTTTTTGGGTCTGTTACTGTATATAATGTCAGAAACAGGTGGCGCTATTCTGCGGCAGAATACAAAGCCTTAAATCTCTCATGCTCCCTCCCTTTCCTCCCTCCCTCAATCCGCCTCTCTCCAAGCAGCTGCCTCTGCTGAGACAGGAGCAAATGAGAGCAGATGAATCCATTTGGCCCCTGGCCCTGTTGTGGCCCTGCCATGCTCCGATCACTCTGCTCTGCTCTGGGGCAGCTCGGGGATAATGAGCCTGGAGATTGAGCCACTGTAGAGGCGCCACTGTCGCCCGCCCTCTCTCTTTTTCTTTTTCTGTGTGCTTCTTGTCTCGCTCTGTCTTTGTCTCTCTTTCACTCTCGCTTTGGGTTAATAGAGGTGAGGCTCCTCTAGTGCGGGACACTTTTTCCAGCAAATTAGGGGAAGGATCTGTGTCCCCTGAGTCTGGCCTCTGTTATGCTCTCCCAGTCTGCCCCTCACCGCTGGCAATGGAGAGCTTTCATCTTAACGGGGATGGTGGTGGGTTTTAGACTTGGGTGGGTCTAATGAGGACTGACAGGGCTTGATTCCCGAGCAGGGATTAAGAGAAAACAGCTGACAGGTGAAGACAAGAGCGAGAGAGAGAGTGACCGGTGCGGCTGAGATGAAGTGAGAAGAGATGGAGTGGAAGGAGGGAGAGAACAAGGGCGAGGCGGAGGTGAAATTCTCACGCTAATGGAGGTGGGACTTGTGGCGGCTCAGGGGCTCTTGGCTGGAGACGGCAGACCCTTTGAGGTTAGACAGGATCAAAAGAGCAAAATAACAAAACAGAGAGACTTCACCCTAGCACGGCTCTCAGGACGCCTGCCCGCCACTCCTCCCTTCAGGGCAGGGAACCGGCAGTATGTCGGAAACGGGGTTTTTTTTCAGAGCCTGGCCAACAAATACGTTCACAGGCTCTACTCCCCTTTTTATGTTCTTGTTAATGTCTTTTTCTGTCTGGTTTCATCTCTTTTCACTCTTTAGTTCCTCTATTCTTTGACTGTGAGTATAACGATAACTATATTAGCGTTCACACCAGCAGATTATGACTTTATGTATATTCAAAGTCTCATCTGCAGCTTCAAACACTCACTGTTGTACACAGACTATCTATGCAAGCAGTAAAATTGGGCAGCACTAATTTTGCGTGGATGCCCGCAGACATCTCTGAAAAAAAATTGCATTGCACAGACTGTCGCGGTCAAAGGTTTTGTTAGGGAAGAATCTGTTGTTTTTTTTTTGTTGTTTTTTTAAGAATAATTTGCTGTGATAAATTGTGTCATATAATCCTAAGGTTATTTATTAAGTATATATGGTCATTTAACCTCATGTTGGTTTTGAATTCCCTACATATTCTCGAGAGAAACATGAGAGAGAAATTGTGTCTTTTACAGATTCTTAAAGCCAACATGTTTGACCTTGCACTACGACTAAACAAGACATGAATCCGTAACTAGAAAAAGCACAGACGGAGAAGTACGGAGGTGCATTTCAAACACCTTTCATGATTTGTCTCTCAGGGGCAGACCTGCAGGAACTTCGGCGAGCTGCGTGCATGAAGCCTCGGTTGAGACCTTCAGAACACTAAGCAAATAAAATCCATCTTTATCTGAAGTAGTGTCTCAAAAAAACACACATGGTATATCCAAAAACATGGGACGAAATCCAGATGCTGCAATTTCAAAATCAGACATCGACAATGCTGTTTTTGAAAACATACATTTTCATTCTGTGTTCTGTAAACAAATCAAAACCATGTTTTGGCACACCACACACAGAGACCCCCGCTCTTCTGACAGCTTTTACAAGTATACACACCAGCAATTCCACGATTCTCTAAGCAGCCCTGCCGATTGAGATAGCAGGATTGATTAGCCTGTCAGCTTTTCTGACAGAATCGAGCCCCTGTCTTGACTACGGCAAATTACCCTGACTTGATTAGGCCCACCTGCAGCTCTTTTTTTTTTGGAATCCTCAACATATCCTCAACATAACTACACCAGTTTTCGCTTCTGACCTCAACTGAATGGTAATTCATTGCACCAATCATCCAGTGCTGGCGCAGTGTTGTTCCAGCGCTGGCTCAGTATTGGCTCTGGTAATTAAATTGGGCTTGCGTGCGTCCTCTGGGACGAAGGGACGGGGATACGGTGACCAGGTTGTGGCAGAATGCAGGACCTGTCAGACTAGCTGATGGCCGTTTTAATTCTGCTCTGCCTGGGGCTATAATTGATATTTAGCAGAAAGGTTAATTGTAGCAGTGATCTGTTTAAATTAGAGTAGAGATCTGGAGACCAGGGCCAAGACCTGCAAGCCACTGGAGACACGCATGCGAGTTGCTTGAGTAATACACATATACGCTCATACTTATGCACGCACTATAGTCCTAGATCACACCCACGCTTGCATTTTTAAAAACTGACTGTTCATACAGTTCTGATTGACCAACACGGTGTTCCAGCTGTGCTTCAAAAAATATTTAGACAAATTATTAATATTTATAAATACATTTAAAAAAAAAAAAATCTGGTAAACAAATGGCTATAATTACTAATCTTATTCTCAGAAAATTATATGTAAAAAAATTATTTAACAGAGGCATCAGTAGGTGATACTATAAATGGCATAAAAGAAAAAATATTTGAAATAAAATGAAAATATGCTAACTTTGTTGTTTCCTAAAAAATTACGACCGCATATTGCTATGGGAAAATGTTAATTTTATTTGTAATTTTTGGGGGTGGGTTTTTTTTTTTAATCTATTACTTTTAAATCATGCAACAGCACCAAATGGGGGCATTCGCATTCAGTGGAAAGTTTTTTTTTACAATGCCGTTTATTAACAATAAGTGTAACAGGTAGATTTTAGAGCAGCCCTAAGCTATTCTACCAATCAGATCACAGAAGTTCATAAGCTGCCTTCGTCACTACCTTTTAGCAACAACAACAACAAAAAAAAAACACCTCCTTCACCTACCCTACACACACACTTAGGGTTTCCCTTCTGGTTTTCATGGACTTATGCTCTGTGTGCACCAGATAAAAGCAGTAAGACAATAGTGCTCTGGTCCCAGACACAGCTAGGCACCTCTTGGGAAGTTTCCAGAGCAAACAAATGAAAGAATCACCTTTCAGAGTTGCTTAATTGTCTGTTGATTACAAAACTGAGTCTCTTTGAAGTCTCAAAGTGTCCATCCCAACATTGTTTCAATGAGATATGGCTTTGCTTGAAGATGCAAGAGTGCATCATTGCACAGTGGTGCTGCAAACGTGTGAAGAGCCACGTTTTCTAAATAAGCTGTAAAACAGCCATATAAAGGTCTTGTTCTGCTTCTAAAGTCTTATTTTTCTTTGCTCTGTCTAGTCCTTGAGTCTTCTGAGCCAGGTTGGGAGGAAAATGGAGGAGACCGAGGTGAACAAGGCACCCAGGAGCAGCTCTAAAGATCGGCTCAGTGAGGTAAGCACAATGAAGTGTGTCATTATGACACCAGTATTCATGACAGCCAGTAGTAGGAGAGGTCCACAGGAGAGGCCTTTAACAGCCAAATTTGTTAAAAGACAGGCAGAAGTCTCATTCAGTTATCAAAGCATTAAACTGTTCTTACACGTCTAAACAAAAGATTTTCAGGCAAAATGCACATGTGTGTACATTACATTTGTTCTAAAGCATAATATTATGCTTTCGCTTACTGCTATTTTTCACAGACAGCAAACATATAGGCTTAGACACTTATTTGGAATTTTAATTACTTTTTAAATTATTTTATACAGCAGTATAAAAGGGGATCACTGACCAACATAAATCAAAATATGTAATGTTTATAAAAATGCTTAAAGGTGCCATAGAATACAAAAATCACTTTTATAAGGTGTTTAAACACCGTTGTGTAGCCACAGTGTGTGCAAACATCCAGCCTATAATGGTAAAAATCCACTCACTCATTGTTTTATAATCCTAATAAATCATAATCAGTCTCTCTAGCAGTTCCAGATTTCTCACTACTATGACGTCATAGTCGGGGGAAAGTCCCACCCATTTGTGTTGCTCTCTGCCCTATTAGCATATACACAGCCCTAAATGAGAAACAGCGAAAATGTCTTGAAAAAAACCCCGGGAAAAGTCCTGTACGTTTGTGCTAACATTTTACGTCGAACTGCCATACAAACAAAGGGTCAGTTCAGCACTGAAGTTGTGCAAAGATTGCTTCTGAAAGAGGGATCGATACCAACGCTTCTTGCACAAACATCCAGACTCCAGACAAAGTAAGCATCACGCATTATATTTTGTTTTCCAGAAGAGCTTCTTGGCTCTCTGTAAGACTAATGTTGCTAAAGCTACCATTGTCTTCACAATTGTCTACCACAGTTTTCACTAATGCTGCCTTCATGTGCTACCAGAATGATCCTAAAGAAGAATGTGGTAGTTAAAAATTGCGTTTGTAAGCAATGTGAGGTCAGTTAAACGGTCAACACCAGTTAAACCGTGAGTTCTTGAAGCTCCGCACTCATCTGAAAATGGTGATTGGAGCACCAGCTTATTTGTATTTACATTACATTTATTCATTTAGCTGATGCTTTTATCCAAAGCGACTTACAATTGATATATATGTCAGAGGTCGCATGCCTCTGGAGCAACTAGGGGTTAAGTGTCTTGCTCAGGGAGACATTGGTGTCTCACAGTGGATTCGAACCCGGGTATCTCACACCAAAGGCATGTGTCTTATCCACTGCACCAACACCACCCTATTTGTCCCTATTTAAAGGGACAAAGACAAAAAAACTGTGCGTTTTGGCTCATACCCTAAAAGTGGCAATTTCAACAAGCTATAAAAAATTATCTGTGGGGTAGTTTGAGATAAAACTTGACATCAGGGAACAATGTAAAATATTGTATCAATGCATTCCATGGCACCTTTTAAAATAAAAATATTTATAAATATCTAAAATAAAAATATTTATTTAAATGTAATTTACATTTTTCTAGTAATGCCAAAAAAAGAGAAAGAAATGAAATTATCAGGTAGTAATTGTAATGTGTGTGTATATATATATATACTTGTGTGTGTGTGTGTGTGTGTGTGTGTGGTTTTTTTTTTGTTTGTTTTTTTTTGTACCCAAAAAAACAACTGGAAAAGTCGTAGGACCTTCGAATAATGGTGTGGACGGTCGAGGTCCTTGGAGTCAAAAAGTTTATGAACCACTGATCTAATAGTTTTCATAAGCAGTTAGTTTGTGTTAACTCTTGGTCATCTAGATTTTTTTTCTCTCCAGTTTCTTTATAGAAAAGATTCCCTGCATCTTGCTGGTGCCGTTTCTCAGTAATGGAGCTGAAATTAAAGAGAAAGAAATACTGGTTGGGTGTTGTTAGGGCTTGAATGTTGAAATAATGTGATTGAGAGAGGGATAATAAGAATTTGTGTCTAATTCTTCCGAGAACTGGCTGAATACGCATCCCTAACTAACGCCTGTCAAATGCGGGTCCGAAATCCCCAGCAAATTTATTCGGATGGATTCGTAATACAGAGACGGAGAGGCTGCATGCCTCAGCGAGCTGAGGATGAAGGGAGGAGAAGAATGAAATGTTTTTAATGAAGAGATTAAATGTGATGCTTAGGCTGTTAAGGATTCGGAGGGAAATTTCAGTCTTCGCTTTCCCCCTCCCACCCTTCACCGCCATCATTTATGAATTTGTGCAAAAGGCTGTTTTTCATGAAAAAGTCAGAGAGGGAGAGTGAGGAAGAGAGAGAAACGAGCTTGAGGCAGATAAAAGCGTGATCCAGCCTGACAGTTTTGACAGCAAAAAGCGACAGAACAACGGGCAGACAGAGAGAGGGAGGGAGGGCTGAAAAACTGCAGAAAATTGCAGGCTGTAATGGCTGACAGTGCCAGATATGACATTTCCCTCTAATCTCCTGCCAAAGAAATGGTGCTAAAATGCAGAGCGCCATATCCATGTCATCTGTAGGCCTATCTGTCCATCTCGGAGCGAAAGACACAGACAGAGAGAGATCTGCGAAACCCGTTCGTTCCCGTCCCATCGCACGAGGCCTGGACGCTGCGCTAATGCTAGCTTTGTAAACAGGATAATCTTTCATCACTGTCACATCGTTAAATGGTGTAAAAAAAAAATCTTTCCTTGCGATTCGCCATACATGCTAATTTTCTTTGCATACCAAATACGCTTTTCATACCCACTTCAAAGACGCTTAGGTGTGTGCGTCACTAGCTAACGATCTATGCGCTTCAGAGGCGGATAGAACTGGATTTCTTTTTTGTCGCTGGAGTGTCAGAAGGAAATGGCAACAAACGAGGGGGATGGCAGGGTCTCAAAGAACTGGGGGCAGGAGCGCAGTGATTTAAAAAACAGCCAATGTGGGGGCTTGCCATTTGAGCGGTGCCTGCGTTTGCTAAGATCTTCTTATTTTAATGTAACACGTCCACTTGTTTAGCATGTCTTTGGCTCTTGTAAAGATATTACAGAAACGGTGTCTTAACTAATTAATGAATATAGTCAGACAAGATTTCTTTAATTGGACATGAATGAAAAAGAGACAGGAGTAGAGTCTGTTCAATTTGTCATACTATCTTACATTTGCATCAGAGCTGAATATGGCTCAAATCTGATTCCCCCACCACCCCCTCTTCAAATGTGTCACAGATCTGGTTTTTGGATGACAGTCTGTACAGCATTTTTGACATTTCATCTGACATTCTCAATTCTGATCTGGACCACTTTCAAATGTGGAAATAAATCAGATTTGTATGTGCATGATGTTTGTGCAGTATGACCTTGATGCAAACATTCCTGACTTTAACACTAATCAAACTCAACATTCATGAATTGCATGCTTGATTTGCACTGCATAATGTTAACGTGTTCACAAGGGAATTGCATAATGACATTACAAATGATTTAAACTTTTTTGCTCACTTTTGCCCATATGTGTAAAGACACACATTTAACATTCCGTCACCTGAATGATTGATGTGAAGTTACGCAACAATATACAACAGATGCATTTTTCCGAATAAAGTTTTCTTTTAATAAAGTTTACATTTTCTGATTAAAATGTAAGTGGTTCTTGACTGCTTGAAATCTCATAGACACAGGGTATTGTGGGCTTCTATGAGGTTGCTAACATGTTCTTAGTCATGTTAATGGTGTTCTGGATGATTGCTAGGGAAATTTCTAAGTTGTTGCTAAGGTGTGTTCTGGTCCCTTGTGGCTTGATTCCCACTTTCAGTATACACAACAAAAGCTTTTTAAGAATTGATTACTTGCAAGGGTGAATTCAGTTGATCAGAAATGACACTAAAGACATTTGTAGTACAGTTATTTTAAATAATTGCTCTTGTAAACTTGAAGTCCTTAAAAATCATGGTTTCTTTCAAAATATTAGTGGCCTTTCACATATCGCGTCTTTTGCGCACTCAGGTTCGTTATTTCCAATGTAGGTGCGGTATGCATGCTCATAAAGGAAGCGACGCGGTTGCGATGCGCATGCGGTGCGACGCCCCCGTTTTTTTTTTATGCACGTCTGCACCGCATTGAGTTAAAAACATCTCAACTTTTCAGAGAACCGCAAGCGCACTGCGGGTCATGTGACAAGAACTAACCAATCAGCTTCATCCTTTCCCGTAACAACGTTGAAAGCTCAGCCAAGATGAAGGAACAGCTGATCATAGCTGTATCTGGATTGCCATTTTGAAATAAATTTATTAGCAGAGCTACTGAGAGCGATTTTTAGTGCTGCAATCCATTTATCCTTTGCTGAAATTTCCGCGTCTTCATGGAGAGAGCGCGTCATTGTTGCTTAGCAACGGCAGACGCCTCAGGAGCGCTTCTGCCCGAGCGCTTTGGAAAAGGAGAAAGCAGCGCGCCTAGTGCTTTCCACACGTTTTTTTAGGCATGATATGTGAACGGCCCCTTAAGCAGGACAACTGTTTTCAAAATTGATAATAATTAATGTTTCTTAAGCACCAACTAGCATATTAGAATGATTTCTGAAGACTGCTGAAAATTCAGCTTTGCCATCAAAGGAATAAATTACATTTTAAAACATATTAAAATAGAAAACAGTTATTTTAAATTGAAATAATATTTTACAGTTTTACAGGTTTTTTTTATTTTATTTTTTTTATTTTTTTTTTTTATTATTTTGTGAGTAAATAAAAGCAGTTTTGGTCAACATAAGAAACGTAAAAAAAAAAAAAAATGAATAAAATCTTACCCTATGTTTTGGAAGGTAGCACATTTTTTTTAGCCAATTTTATTATTTGACAGGTTAAAAAAACAACAACAAAAAATATATTTTTTTTTTCAGGAATCATTGTTCGTAGAATTGTATTTGCCCCTTATAATTTAATTGTCATTTGCATCAAAATAAATACTCTGTCTAATCTGACTATAGAAGCTTTTGTGTTTCCGAACATTGAGGATGTTTTGGAGTTTGGCATGGATCTGGCATGAAAGTAATGACACTGATTGTTTCGAACCCACCCACCATGTCACAGAAGCTGCCCACAGAGAGCCGGCAACACCTACTGCATCTCAGCCATCTGTTCGCTTGCTGACTTCATGCTCCGTTTCATCCCAATTGGCTTCTTTTCATCCGCTGCCCTATCTTAACCAATAGTCTGGTCAGTAGCTAAACAATCTGCCCCCTCCCACTTGTCACCAAATCTGTCAGGGCCCAGGAAATGTAGAGTGACGCAAGAGGGAGGGTGTAGGGGGGGTTGAGTTAGTGTGAAAATGGGCTTGGATTAAGAAGCGGGTTCACCCCCATTTCTCTTTAAAGAGGTTGTTTGGTTAACCCCAAAACAGCTGCTGTCCCGCTCACCCTACCGCCCCATTTCTCCCGCTTTTCTCTCATTCTCTCTCGGCCTGCATCTTAATCCTTTTTAGAAGTCCTAAGTGCTAGGCAAATCCATTGAGTGCTGCTTATAATGGCTTTTAAGGGAGCGTGTTTAGATGTGGCCCAGCCCCGTGGCTTATGAACCGCGGATGGTGTAATGGATTTTTTCTCCTCTCACTGCAGCACTAAATCCAATGCATTGTTCCTCATTATCATTTAAATAAGTCTCCCTTTTAACTCTGAATGTGGCAGTGTGAATGAACCGGGGCATTGTAAGGCTAACTCTACAAATTTTTGGGCCTCCCAGAGAGCCTTGCGCCCACTCGCTCTTCTCCATACATTATGCCTCCTCTCTTTTCAGAGAGGTTCTGGAGAAGTAGTTGGATCCTGCAGTGCCGCCTTTTGGGGTTTTCTCAGGAACACTTCTCTAATTGTCACAGTGGGAGTTTCTACTGAGTGTGAGAGAGAACATGATGAGGGTTAAACCCCTAGCAGGTGTGTGTGTGTGTGACTGAATTCTGCGCAAGGACAAAATTGGTCTTGCGGAAAAGTCACCCCCTGAGACAGAGGCAGAAATTGCCAATCACACAGAGGAAAGAGGCAAAAAGTGGGGGGAAATGATAGGTGGAAAGCAGAAAAGATTTGGAGATTGGTATTCAGGCTTTGTGGTGCTGGGATGTGGAAGTTGCCATCTAGTCTTACTGGAGATGTCTGTAACAGGCTTTGGTTCTCTCATTGGAGCTAGTGTGGGTTATGTGGATTATGGGTTTACTTGTTTCATAAGGTTTTAGTTGTCTATGGAATGTATTGCTGCAGTTGTGGAGTGGATATTTGTTTTGTTAGTGATATTTCAGCTAAGGTTGATAATCAGGTGTGACCTGGAAATACAATAATGTATCAGTGACCTTCATTGTGGTGATAATGAGATCCTTTAGGTTAAGTGTGTTGCAATCTGTGTGAGATAAGATATAACATCAATAATATGCATTTAGAAAATAGATTGTGATTTTTTATTATTATTTTTTTTTTTTTATATCATGTTGAATTTAAAATTTATATCCAAAAACTTTATCTGAATACTATAGTTTTTAATGATTAGAACCTTACTATTCTCTTTATGATGCCATTTAGTCACCTGGTTGAAGCAGAACATTTTATCTGTATGTTTTGAGCTTTATTCTGGCCATGATGAACTGCCCGTTTTGAAAGGAAGGCTACTTGACCAACATGTAAAGTGACCAAATATATATATATATATATATATATTTCACGCATGCAAACTATCGGGCAGGCAAATCTGAAGTCAATGATACCACAATAGTAGGCCAGCCCAGTGTGTAAAAAAAGTGGTAACTCATTCAAATTATGGTGCACCAGTCTCAAAGAAAGATTCCAAAAACATGAAATAAATGTATGCTGTCGGAATTTCCACAGGATTTACTGAACACAATTTAAAACTTTGTGCTTGAGAACGTCTTGTTAAATAAAAAAGAAAAACTTGAATGTCATTCAGAGAATTGATGGACAAACCAAAGATATACAGAGCTCAGACTCAGTGACTGGTTTATTTGTAAGGCAAAAATGTTTTTCTTTCCAAGCTAAAGTAAGGCATTAGCCTGCGGTTAGCCTAGCATTCTTGCATGAATGCATAATGGTGGTAGAGCAGCATTAGAAACTCAGTAACTGTCATAAAGTTCTTCGCAGTGTAATCTGTAAATTTTGTGTTAGCGGCACAGATTATGAACTCTTTACTTACAAATGTAAACTATCTGTATTTTTAGGGACATTAATGCTGTAGACAATTCTGATTTGTTTAGATAGTTGAATCGTTTCCTTGTTTGACATGCTGGTGTCTTAAACTACCTATTTCTAGTTGATGATGACTCGCTCAGGCAGCCCTGAACTGTTTTAAAGGCCCCTATATGAATCTGTATGTGACAAGGAATCTGTCACGGCAAAATAAAATGCTTCCCTTCCCCCTCATTTACCATAAAGTGACAAAGGCTGATGCAACAGCATGGAAAATGGATGCATATGCTGGGTGTCTTGGTTCTGATCTGAACTGGCATTTCCTTTATGATGACAATCTATGAAACAGTATTCAAATATGATGTAACCTGCTATTTAAGAAGCATCTTGACTACTCTGTATTGCTGTTTAAACCAGAATGTTTAGTTGAATGCGAAGTACACAACTGAACGACTTCAAATTTCAAAACTTGTTAGCATAAAATTGTATTAATGACTACGGCTATTATTGTTCAAGGGGTTAAATGGTTTGTTCAAGTATTAAGCTTCATATTAAACCATTTGTACTATATAAAAGGTCTGTGGCGATGAAATCATTTGGCTTTTTAAAGAAAAATGTGCCATTACTAGTTAAAAGAAGTGAGTTCCAAGCAATCTATAAACCAGATACCGACAACACCATAGCAACACCTTAGAATCCAAATAGCAATGCCCTAGTAACCACTCAGAAGACCTTAGTAACTGCATATTTGTCCAGGGCTTTATTGTGATCGAGACCATGTGAGTCATGTGTTCTAGCAGATCCTGAAGAGAGAAAGAGGGAGAGAGAGAGAGAGAGTGAGAGAGAGAGAGAGAAAGGAATAAGGAATGTCATTAGGCGTACGATAGGAATGAAGGGTGGGAAAAGGTTAATGTGAATATTGATATTAAAGTTCTAGAACTTCATCATGTCTCTGTCATATAGTGTCCCTCAAAGGTCAACGTTGTTCTCTCTCTCTTTGTTTCTCTCTCTCTTTCTCTCCCCCAGAGCTCCACTCACTCTCTGTCAGGACGAGGGTACTCGGTAAGTGACATTTTCACGCTCTGCGGCTTTACGGCCGAATTACAGTATCCTCTCCTCCCATTTATGGCCCCAGCAGCGGACATTTTAATTATGTTAAACAGAGAAATGATGGAATCATGACATTAGGGACATCACTCTTGGGTGAATGACTGATTAAATGGTGAAAGGTGTCCCATTGCATCTTGGGTAAATTAGCCTTTTTTATATGTACGACCATTATATTTCCAGTCCTCTGGTCATTTAAAATGTCAGTGATGATGTCTTCTTCTGCAGTCTGCTGAGGTTATTGGCTAGAGCTTGTTTGAAAGTCACTGATAGATTTTGATTTGCTTTTCTTTGGTTGAGACTTAAAACAAATAATATGCTTCTGGTTACGCAAGCTTAGTTTTTGTTTCATATTGTTGCCGCAAGGGGCACCATAGCGGGCATTAGCTTTAATATGTTGTCCTGTATAGTTGGTTTTCATTCATATGAACTCATTTTAAGACAGAGCAACAGTATGATAAGAAACTGTATAGGTTAAACTGTCAACTGTTTACACCTAGCTTCATGGCATTTGCAGATAATTTTTTTCCCGTGAGGACTAAAGTTTGCTACTGCTTATTCTTTGAGGTTTTCAAACTCAAGGATGCAAATTGGTGCTAATTGTTCACCCCTCCCCCCATTTAATTCCCATTTAATGTTTTTCAATTCACATTTGTTAATGGTAATATTTAATACTTCTGGTCAAAATTAAATATTTGGTCTTTTTATTGTCATCGTACTAAAGTAAATGTTTATAAAGTGACCCTGTTTGTTATAAAGTGAGCCGCTGCATATATTCACCCTTAATAATTTCATAAATGTGTTTTATACTCAAAAATGTAGAGGTACTTTTATATTTTATATAAATTTTATATAAGAATATCCTTTGCAGTGGGATCACAATATGGGGTCCTTGGCATCAAAATATTTGAAAACTCCTGGTTCCCTGTCGATACTTCACTCGTACTGCATCTTGTTAAAAATGCTGTGGGAAAACTCCTTTTTCTCCGATGACTGAAGCCTTTTTAGTAATGCAGTGTAACTGCACGGCCATTGGTTCTGCACAGCCCAGCACATCCAGCTCGGGCATGTACGCCAAACTATTCCACGTCCTGTCAAAGGCTGTAGAGGAGATGGGTCTGTGCCTTGGGTGCAGCCAAGACCCCCCCTTCAATGAGCTTCGCCATTTTTCCTGGAGATCCACAACGAGATCACCAAGTCTTGATGTGCCCTCTGCTCGGATCGCCTCTGTCCCTCTTCTTCGTCCGCCCTCATGACTGTCAACGGCGCCAAAGAAAAAAGCTGCAACAAGCTGCCTCCCCTGGATGATTCTGTGGCTGCACATCTCTGTCCGCCCTTGGCCATTGGTTGGAAGGCAAAGGCTTCCCACCTGTCCAAGCCTGGATGAGCCTACTCATCAGTTGGACAGGTGGCTTCAGCACTCCATTCCATGGCGGTCTTCTAGGTCTTCCAGGCCAAACTTCTCCGTTGTATGGATGACTCCGGCCCAGACCCATCGGCTTTCAAAGAGCTGCACAGCGTGACTGATCTGGCCCTTGGTGCCACCAAGATGACAGCGCAGGCGATCAGCAGAACCATGGCCAGCCTAGTGGTGCTGGAGTGCTACTTATGGCTAAACCTCATGGAGATCAAGGATGCGAATAAGGCCCCCTTACTCTACTCCCTGGCTTCCCCTAGTGGGCCCCGTTGGTTGTTTACGGCAAGTTCAAGTATAAGTTGTTCCTCTAGCATAGCATGGCGGGATTGAACTGGTTCCCCAGGGCTTTTTACAAGACTCAGTATGAATAAATTATCAACAGGGAACAAAACCTCGATTCCCTGAGATAAAGAGCGAGTACGGTGTACTTTGCCATGCTATGTAGCTGCATAACTCAGTCGTCGCTCCAGTCGAAGTAACCTGATGATCCTATGGCGATGTGCCGCTTATATAGCCAGATGCCCCTGCCCATTCTGACGGGCCATTGGTTAATTTTATATTCACTGCACGAACCAATGGCCATACAGTTACACTGCATTTTTAAAAAGGCTTCAGTCATCGGAGAAAAATGATTTTTTATAGTGTCTTTAACAAGACACAGTACTCGTTCCAGGTTAGTAACAGAGTACTTTTAGAGTGTATTAGAAATATATTAGAGTATATTTCTTTTAAATAGAATTCGATTTGAGTACATTAATGATTTCATTAAGTTTTTTTATTATATTATGCTTATGTTATATTATGTTATGTGCACACACACACGTTTTATCACACAACTATGTGAATCGCATTTTTACAAACATAGGATGAAAACATGCTTTCCCACCATTTATTCACAGATTAATACATTACACAGATAAATAACACTTCCTTGAAATGAACTAGTTTTCATCCCATGTTCAATACTCTGTATATGCTCTTCTTATGGATGAAAATAAGCTTTGGAAATGGCAGGGATTCATTGTTTTATTGATTTACTGTTCTCATTCAAAATATAATCATATACTCTATAAATATATTCCCTGTACTACTTTATTTGAGAGTGGAGTATACTCTTGACGCTGAAGAGAGAAAAAAAATGTGTTGTATACCCTTGTGAAATATTCAAAAGCAGCAATGCATTTTATATGCTAAATTTCCTCAGGCATGTCAAGCAACATGTCACAGGATTGCGGTTTATGCATGACAGAAAGCTAACTTTTTATCAGATGCTCAAATGTTTGTTTGCATGCGCGCACACACACACACACACTTGACACATGCACACTGACATTACCTGTCACCTAAGAATGTGAGGTAATGGCTGCCACTATGATCTGCTAGGTTATTTATTTAATATGTTTGTCAGTATGAAGAAATGAGTTTAAAGGTTTCAGGACTCATTCTGTCATGCAGTCAGTACTAACATTTTGAGGCTGACCAACTTACATGTATTTATATTAGTTTAATAATTTTTTATCTACTATTGTAAATTTGGTTTCAAAGATGAAACTAATATATTTTCCCATTTCTCAACAGCACAAACATTTAAAAACCACTTCCTTGCACAATATCAACTACAACAAAATCTGCATTTTTTCATTTAGCATGACGGTATGTTCATGAAGACCTTTCCCAGAGTAAACCTATGATAGTTTAGTTATTTTTGACATGATATATCTCCTCTAGACAGCAAGAGACTCAATCTTAGTCTTGTCATCTTTGTTTAGTTTTTTTCCTCAGTGAAAAGTAGAACATGTTTCCTTATGGCGACATTCCGACAAGGCAATGAAAAGAAAGCCTCTCTGTAAAAGGCCTGTAGCGGCCGTAAGCCTTGACTGTCATATCAGTTTAGGCTGAGAAAACATGACCAAAGAGCCATGAACCTTGTCCTCCTCTTTACACGATGTTGTGAGTGAGATAAAAAAGAGAGAGAGAAAAACAAACATAGGGAAGTGCAGAAAGGAAAGAAAAAGGCAACATATATCAGGGTGTTTCACTTTGACACAAGTTCCATCAAATCTGGTTATGTGTAGTCAGGCCCTTTGGCCCTTCACACTGAGTCTGTGTACTCATGAGATTAACAAAGCACCAAGAGCTCCAGGCACAAGTATATGTGTGTGTGTGTGTGAGTTCTTGTTTATGTGCATGAGTCTGTTATCTTCCAGAATTCAAGGCACAATGTTACAGTCAGGGGCCCCTGGGGCCACTCCGACACTTCACGTTATGTTTGTAGTCATCTGCTAGGAGTGAAAGTGCTAAAGGCTAACTCACAGAGAGAGAAAGATAAGTCAAGAGACTTGTGAGTTCCACACTGGATCTATTGATAGATGAATACATGTGACCACATGTTCCAAGGGTCTTTGTTGTAAAGAAGTCATCGCAAAATGTGATCATATTATTGCTTAGCTCATTATACAAAGTTTTGTTTAGCTTTTTTTTTTTTTCTTGGGGATACTGAAAAATGAACATTTAGAGCGGAATTAATTTAAATTGCTGCTTTCAAATCATTTGTCAGAATGATGTATTTATGAGTTGAATGCACATATCTTCACAAAACTTTTAATTTTCATTATGCCGGGCTTAAATTCAGTCACAGACTTTTTCTGAACATTGACTGTAGCATGTAGTTTCCATGCATTTTGTGGACAGCTGATAAAGAATTAAGTTAATATTCTTCCCATTTAAAAAGATTTGCGAGCTGATAGTTGTGTGCAACCAAACTACTTCTCTGTAGCAAAATAAAAAATATAAAATACACAAAGCAGTATTTAGATACCTAACTTGTATGTTTTGCTCTTCATTAAGTTGCTGTAAGGCTAAAACACAGTGTAAATAAATATCAATTTATTAACCCCCCCCCCACCCAAAAAACAAACAAACATGTATTTATATATATTTTAACAAAAAAATGATGTGACAACAATATTCAATTTATTATTTTCTGTAATAATAATTATTAATATAGATATATAAAAAGTCATCTGCATACTATACATATTTTATACTCATGTAAAGCAATATAAACTATATAGCAAATCTCAGCTGCTTGTTCTGTTTTTTTTTTATGTGTTGCAAAATGTAACTAGTGTTGCCTAGTATTGATATTTAAGTATGTCTAACTTTATCCACATAAATAGTATATCCACATATGGTGATGTACAGTATTTACTATATAGTGTATATAGATTGCATTCATTGTTGCCAGATGTTAACTATATATTATATTCAAGCTATGATCAATTAAATGCAGCATAAAGATATTAAGTTGAATTAAAATCATGATTTTCTTTAAAACTTTAATGAACGATGTGTATTGTGAAATACTATTATTAAATAATAATTTATTGAACATTGATTTTATTTGATCACGCTACCAAATGGGCCTGAGAACATCTCTTACCTTTGGTAAAAACACTAATGCATTTCTTTAATTTGCTGCATCTCTAGCAGGGTAAGCTTGTTTTGAACAGGTGCTCTTTTGACAATCTGACCCTTCATTCCATCTGAAAATTGATGTGCGCTGCTGTTCAAACAAAATTAGAGCCAGTGTCTTGTGTCTTGCAGGAAACAACTGCAAATGTTGTCGGTACTTAACCATGACACAAAAAAATTAGGGCTGTCAAAAATAGCGCAATAACGACGTTAATTAGTTGTTTGTTGTTAATTACGTCAATTTTTTTAACGCATTTCACACATGCGCAGTGTGACAAATTATTCAGGTCAGGAAAGTCTCGTCAATCTCTGAATTCTCAAGATAGTAAAAAACAGCGGCGAGCGTCGCGACAAAAACACCGAAGAATCTTAAGGTTTTACCCCAGTTACTCTCAAATACATTCATGCCAAGCTCGATAAACAGAGACGACTTTGGTAGTTGATACGCTGGAGCTTCTTCCTGTTATAGCGTCCTGTGTTTCACACTGCGTATGCGCAGAACACCTACATGCAATGCAGCGAATATTACAGCTGTTTGGAAATGCATATGCATTTTTACTTGGTTTTACTGGCACTTGAAGCCTTCAGAACGTGAAAATATCGATCCTAAAGTATTGTGGCAGAGCAAATGAACACCTCCCAAAAACAAGAGTGCCCAGAGTGCTGCTTATGTGATGGTGGCGCATGTTTGTGTTTCTGAGTTCATTCTTTTGAGTTTCTCTATGCATAATTTCATAGATATGTGGCTATATTTAACCACTGGTTCACCTAAAACTCTTACACTATCTGTAGTTAAATGGCATGGTTTGATATAGTGCTCAGGTAAATTTGATCTAAGTAAATGTTAAACTTTTGAAATTCAGAAAAAAAGAACCACATCTTGATGAATCAATACATGAAAATTATGTATCTGTGTCCTGTTATTTATCTTTTGATATGCATTTCAGAAAAAAAAATGGTTAGGATTCAGGTGTAATTGTAAATAGTGATTAATCCTGATTAATCCACTGAAAATTCTGATTAATTTTAATCATTTGACAGCCCTAAAAAAATACATGATTTTTGTTAATCAAGGATGCTTTCAAAGAACTCCTGACACAGATATGAACCAAAATGACAAATAAAGATGGTCTCTATCTTCTTGTCATGGATCAAACGCCTCCGTTCTGCAACATACACCCACTGGTGTTCAGATCACAGCACCTGCGGCTATAACACCACCTACATGGAGAACATGGGGAGCAGTGGTAACCTCGGGCAAACTAACCTCTGTTACGTGCCATTTATTGGTGAGAAAGTGGTTTCTGATGTGGGATAGATGAATGACGATTTTTTGTCAAAAACGGGTTACATGTTCTATATATATTAAATATATATTATACAATAAAATATTGTATTATAATACTAATATATATTTTTCATAATAGTATATTTTATAAAATTTTATTGTATTTTTTTTGCTACCATAACTATGTTATAATTGTTATTTTTTATTTATTTATTTTTTTTTATTATTATTTAGCATTTTTTTCCCCTATGAAGTTACGGTAGCTAAACACAAAAACGTATACTATTATTACTACTACTACAATAATAATAATAATAATAATAATAATAATAACAATAATAATGTTTAGTATACTATGTATGTATATATATATATGTATATGTGTGTAATAATGTGTGTGTGTGTGTGTGTGTGCTTTGTTGTTTTGCTACATTTTCTTACAGTAAAAAAAAATAAAACAACAAAAGTTTATATTTGCATCTGGCATTTAAAGTGTTATTTAAAGGTTTTTTGGGTTGTGAGCAACTGCTTTAAAGATATTTTCTCAATGTCAGCCCTTTGGTGCATTTTAACAAGAAGTGCTGGGGTTATAGTTTGATGCTCTGACAATATCCTGTTTGTGTGTGTGTGTGTTTGTCTGACTGAGGGGTTTGTTTCTGGGTAAAAACCATATTTGTTTATCGCTGTGTGCGACCCGCTGAACAGCCCGGTCCTGTTTCTCCCCTCTCACCGGGGAAACCTGGATGTTGCTGCTGGCAACAGATAAAAAGTGCTGTTAACCTCAGCAGGGTCTCAAAACATCAGTCACACAGGGAGATAAAGGTGGAAGCTTCGAGGCCTCACACACACACACACACACACAAAGAGGCGTTTGGTCCCTTCAAGGGAGCCGAGATGAAACGCACACTTACATAGTACAGTAGCTAAACATAAAGGTGGTTCTGAGACGTAGCGACTCAATGGAAAAAATATTTTTCACAGACCGCACAACATAGTGTTAAAGCAGCTGTAAAGGCTTTTCTCTTTGAATAGTGATGAATGGTAGCTTCATTTTCACCTTGAACTGCTTTTGTTTTCCACTGGAGATGGACCCTCTTTTCTGTCTCACACACCTTGCGGTCGGCTGGAAGTGAGGGAATGGAAAGGAAATGTGAGAGTAGTTCAGATGTTGGGAATTAACTGCTAATTGCTTTTCCTGTTTAAGCTTTTTGCTCTTAATGCTGTTTAGTCTTTAATTATTCATGGCTGTGTGGTCCGGCACGCTTTGTGAATTAAGTTATAAAAATGAAAATATGCCTGAAATGATTGTCCCAAGGCCTGAATTATTATGCAGCTCGCAGATGTAAGTTAATACATATTCAAAAGCTTGTTTCTTCAGCCCGTTTCAAAACAACTTAGACTTTCCATTATGACATTATGAATTCAGATATTATGTGGAGGAATGTTTGAAAATGTCTTTTTAGTTGTTTTATTTTTAATTAAAACCCACTCTGTGTTCAAGCCTCGGCAGACTTCATAAGAAATATGACCCTTTTCACCTTTCTTTTATAGTATACATATTGTCTGTTGTGTTTCAAATCTTTTTTTTTTTTTTTCAAGGCAAGCATGAGTATTATTATCATAGCTTTTATGATAGTGATTTTATCAAACTCCTACATTTACAGTATATTTTGGCAGCTGATTTTCTTCAAAGTGCATTCAAGGTTTACATTTATCTGTCTGTATTTTCCTTGGGGATCGAACCTATGAATTTGGTGTTGCTTGCACAATGCTCTACCAGCTCAGATTTTCTGGAAAATGATAAAACTGGTGAACAAGCCTATTATTCTTACATTAGAGGAGGAGTCTGAACCATATAAAGGTCAAAATGTGTTTTCAACCCTCTCCTGGCCCAGTCACTCCAACCCAGGGACCCTCATATTAAAAGAGCTAGAGTTATCTCTAATACTTAATTACAGATCATGAGGTATATTGGTGGTTAAAATTGTCTTAAAATTGTTTTTTTAATACTTTTTCCTGTATACACTCCCACTCAAAAGTTTGGGGTTGGTAAGACATTTAAAGACATTACAATCTTTCTCTGTTTCGTAGTGTTCATACTGTATGTCTTTTCTTAACTCCTCCTTCTAATTGGCCACTTTCACAATATTCATTAAACCCAAGCAATGTACTGTTTTTTTATTGCCTGCAAACTGTTCACCAGTACGCGCAGCCTTCTCACATTCCAGCAATAGCGACGGCTCATGCCGTTGTAGCACTGCGCAAATAGTGAGGAATGCAAATTCCTGTGCTATGTTATATGTGCTATTGCTCAATCAGGCTTTAATTACATGTTGCCTCTGCCTCAAAAAGCATTTAACAGAGACTTGAATGCCTTAATGAGGAGCGTAATGAACACTCATGATGTTTGGTTGTTCGCCTGCATAGCACCGGTATTTTTATAGACTGTTATAAAATACCATTTGCATCAGCAAATTACAATGGCTCGATATCATTATCCAAAGACGACCCGATCATAAATTAAACCTCCAATTACAAACATCTATCTGTTGGGAGAGAAAATGAGCGGTGTGGTTTTTATTCATTCTGAGAGCGAGATGAGGGATGCCAAGCACCTTTGTAGATTATTCTCGGTGGAGGCATTTATTCACTTTATTGTTTGGCTGCTAGCTCGGTCTCCTGACGGAAATGGGAAGCTACATTAAAAGCTCATTAAGGTCTGTGCAGTGCAGTGAGACCGAGGGATTCTCCACTTGTCCACTGTACTTCAGGGATGGACTTCCTTTTTTTTCAGATTCCCAGAGATGGTTTGGGTAGATAACGGAAAGTCCCATCTAGATAGTGTTCTCTTGTATAGTGAAGGATAGGATACAGTGTGTTCATTCATTCATTCATTCATTCATTCATTCATTCCATAATAACAATATATTTTTATGTATGTATACATTTTAGTAGGGGTATTATATGTCCTGCAATTGATCTAATGGTTCTGTTTGTTTGTTTGTTTAGTTTATTAATTCATTCATTTATTAAGTGGGGGATCAAATGTTCTTTAATCTAGCTAATGGTTCAGTTTGTTATTTCTTAAAAAATGTTCAATAACAATATTTATTTATTTGTAGTAGTAGTATTCATAATGTTTTTTTTTAATAAATAATTGTTTATTTTCATCATTAGTATTATATAATTTTTATGATCTCTATTTTATGATCTTTATTATTATTATTATTAAAATTATTATTATTATTTTATTTGAAAAGTAATTAATTCATATTTTCTTTAATGATTCAACTGTGACAAAACACGGTTTGCATTTATTGTGAGGCTGGTCTATTTTTGAGAAATAGTACCTCTGTGACACTCTGTTATTGACAATTTCTTAGTCCAGTTGATTGCAGATGTCCTGGAATTTGGTTTAGTTGTATAATTTTGACTTTTTCCTAGAGGAAAACGGGTGTGGCCCAGCTTACCCTGCTCTCCTCTAGAGTTTGTGTTGCTTCTTTGTTAAAGCATGTAGCTGTACAGCTTCAGACTGCTCTCTTGATATGAAATTGGGTGGAGAGTTGAATTGGAAGAGAAGTAGAACGGCCTCTCAGCAGTCCTTTTCATTTTCACACCTTTCTCAACACCCATCCTCCTTTTCTCTCTTTCCCCCTCGCTCTCTCCTCCTCTCCTCTCCCTCCCAATCCCCCTCTTGTGCAGTCCCTCTGCGGAGCTCCCCTGCACCGCGGTGTGATTACACAGGAAAGGGAACTCTATAAATCATGTGGATTTATAGCACTGTAGTTAATAACGCAGCTGTGGGCGTATTACGCGGCTCTCTCAGGTGTCTTAAACGCCCGATGCCCGGAACACATCAGCTTTCTGACCACCCCACAGGGAATAACAGCACATTAAAACTGGCTCATTATCAAAGCAGAATCGCCATTTAACATAGAACTCCCTTATCATTTTAACATTGACTCAACCTCATCCATTAGTTGGATATGGGCTGATAAAGGCCGTTTTTAATACTAAACCCTTTGGCTTGTTTGTTCAGGATTAAATTATCCAAAATACATCAGTATGTCTGTTTTTTGTATGTTTAAATTCATACTGTTGTGTTCTTAGTGCTTATATGTGTTCCTGTAGCTCAATTGGTAGAGCATTGCAATATCAAGCGCAAGGTTGGGGGTTTGATTCCCAAGGGAACACATGATAGGTAAAAATTGATAGCCTGAACGCACAGCTAAATGCATTTTTTTTTCTTTTATATTATATGTGATTTCTAAGATACAGCAGTAATTTATACTTACATTACTTGCATATGGATAGATATATTGTTCTAATCATTTATATTTGCTTTATATTTAGTTATGTATTTCTTTATTTTAGTAAACGCCCAAGTGGAAACACAAGATAACTTTATTTTTTAATCATAAATAATGTATTTATTTATTCCAAAATGTATGTGAAAATTATAGTATAGTAATATTTTATTTTATTTCATTTCTTAGCCATAACGGGAGGTCTTCAGATATTGTGCTGGACGATTACATTATGCATTTAGCAAAAGAGAAATAAACCAATTTGTCAAAAAGTTCAAGAACCACTTTCTTAGACATCATCATTTCTAAGGGTGGCCTCTTTTTTAATTGGGCCAGTATATAAAGACCTTATAACAATGAGAACATCTTAATTATCTCGTATCAACTTTCTGGCAACCACCTCATAACGTTGAGTTTTGGATAGGTGAGCACCACTGAATTTGTCTTTATAAAATGTATAAATCTGTTGTTTTTTAGGATATGATACATTTGAATGCAATAAACAGCACTAATTTTATTATATTTTCCTTTACGACATCTCTGTGTTTTTCTCATGATATCAGGCTGTGTTTGGCACACTGGTTCTCGACACAATCTCAGAGGAAATACCTGTGCTGCTTTCTGGGTTTGTGTTTAAGCTTGAGACCCATTGCCAGATCTCAGCGTGAGGGGCGGAACAAAAGCTTTCTCTGAACAAAAATGCTTCAGGCATTGAACAGGCCTCGTCTACTGTGAGACAAAAGACCCGCAGGCCTTACAGAACCCTGAGAGCCTCCCTGCCACCCAAACAAAGGCAGAAATTAAGCAGCGCTCGGAGCGATACGGCTCTTACACACAAGCTAAAATGTTTCTTTTATAGCTCTAGTGGGTTTCAACATGGCGTCTCTCCTAAAGGAGAGAAGAGAGCTCTGCCTCTTGCCTTTTGTCAGGGCTACTGGGAAGGAAGTTGAATTTCATCATCCTTTTTTTTTCTTCTCCCTTTCCTCGCTACCTGAGATTTTTACACCTTCTGTAACACTTTGTGTTAGTTTTATTAAGAACTCTGAAGGTTTATATATTCTTGTTGATAACCTCTCAACTTTAGTTTATAGTCTTTTTTTATAGGATTATTGTCTTGAGTCTTATATATACATTCAGTCAGTTTAATAGTCTAAATAATGTGCATTTTGTACTTCGTAAGTAACCTTACTTTTTTTCCTAACCCGATGCTAAATTTAACTAATAAAATGCAGCTAAAAATATAATCATACATATTTAGCATAACAAAATAAATAGACATATCAGCTTTTAAAATGGAGAAAATGTTTTTCCTTTTTAAAAAAAAAAATACAGTATTTTGATTTGGCCATCAAAAACACTGTGTTATGATATTTTATATGTTGTCTGGTTTTGACATAGCTTTGATTACTTTACTATTCTTAAGTGTGGAAAATATTTATACTTCCATTCAAGTGTCGTTTTTTTAATGCATTAAATTATCAAAAGTTAAAAATAAAAACATTTATAATGTTGCAAAATATTTATTTTTCAAATTATTGCTGTTTTGACCTCTCTATTCAACAAAGAACTTTCGAATGTTAGTGTATAATAAACGAGTTGTTCTCAAACGTTTGAAAGTAGACAGTGCTTTCTGTTATGTTCTTATGTGTTTTGAATGTCAGTTGCATCCTCTTCACAACATTAGTTTCAGTATGTGTCATGCTTGATGTGTAAGATCACACTCTCCCTGCTCAGGCGTTAAAGGTTGTCGCTAGTAAATTTATGCACTGGCCACTTAAATGAGCTTGAGTGTGATTTGGAAAAAGACAGAAAGAGAACTCGAGAGAGAAGGCAGTGAAAGAAAAGATTAAATACGAGCAGAAGTTTTTGTGGTTTAACACTAGCACTATTCACTCTCACCTCACCTCCTCTGCGGCTTTGCTTCAGGCTAACAGTTGCACCCCAGCGGGTACAACCCAGATTTCCTGTAGCAAACATGCATGTTTATCAGCTCTTTAGGTGTCTCCACACAAACTTGTATAACACCTTCTTGTACTAACCCTTAGTTTCAAGCTTCACTGTCATCTCCACCCCTTGTCAGCAGGACTGGCATTTCCCAGACTGGTCTCGGCTACGTGCCTTTTTCCATGGCCACTAGATCTCTTAGATTGTGGAGGCGTTTGAGTGTTTACGGAAAAGGAGGTTATCATGTACTCATTGCAGAAATTGAATAGTTGCACTGGCCTGTCACCGAAGCAGACCAGTTACAGTCACTTGTTATTGTATTGTCATTTGTTTTGAACTACAGTATGCTGATAACTCAATAGGTAGAGTAGTGCTATTTCATGTAAGGGATGTAAACGTATTACATTAGCTTGGGTGAATGTGTAGACAAATTATTATGATAATATTATAATTATTCAGTAGTTGGTGGACCCTGATGATCATGTTAAATATGTTTAGGATCTCAAATGTTTGTCCTTCTATTATTTTGCGCGTGTGTGTGTGTAGGTATTTATTTTTTATTTATCGTGAATTCTAAGTATTTCATTGCAACTTTGTCTCTTGTGATTGTGATTTCTTGTAAATTCGGACAATTACTATATAATTTTTTTATTTTATTTTATTTTTTTTACTCTTCTAAAAGGTCCCATCCCACTTATGGAATTATGCATTTAGAAAAATAAAATCATATAAAATATAATTCCAGTGGAAAACACTGTTGCCACTTCGGCTTCATACCGACTTTAAAAGCATTGGAATTTATTATTATTATTATTATTTTAATATCTATTTTGGCATTTGCATTGCATTTGTTTAACAGAATGGAGATACCAGTCTGTCCATATGGTTTTTTGCAGCTCAGTTACCAGACTAACTCCCCCCTGCTATGTTATTAATACAATCTGAGGTTCACTCTGTGCGGAAGTGCCCGATCATGATGAAGCCTGCTATGCAGCAGGACTCCTATAGCTAAAGCTGCTCCTCTCAGAGGGAGGCCCTCTATATAGAGGTTAAACCTGGCCTAAGCACCCTTTTATCTAGCTTATCAAAATGCATTACAGTTTCACGATTCTAGAGAGATCACCTCATCAAACAGTGCCGCAAATGCAAAGTGACCAATTTGAAAATCGATAGTCCGTACATAACTGGAGTTATGGGTCTTCAATTACTACTGGCCCAGTGTCACAGAATACCCCAGGTGGGCCAGTCAGGTGTTTCGCCATGCTCTCGGAGTCGATAGCAGAGCATCCTGGCTTAGCTTGCATTCATTACACCAGCCAGATGGGCTGAGAATTAGATTCCAACTCCCCCTACAGAGAGAAACAGGTAGGAGGATATTGGCGAGGTTGGGGAGGGAGAGGAAAAATAATGGTTTTTGTTTTCATTTACATTGCAAGTTATTACATTTTAATGTAACACCTCTGGGACCTGGGAGCATTAAATGGCTGTTGATGAGTAATGGAGTCTAACTGCCAGTGAATGCGGAGGGAGAAATGAAATTAGCGAGCACAGCAATTTGGCACAGTGATTATGGGCTCCGCCGAGGCACTTCCTGGTGATTTAAGAATGCTAACATTTAAACACGTCAGATCTCATTATTCTTCAAGGTTAAACCAAGCTCGTTTCTAGGGAGCGGCAAGATGTGATTTTTTTTTTTTTTTTTTTTTTTTTTTTTTCTGCATTTTTGCACCTTTTCTTCAATGAACGAAGTTGCAAAAAAATGTTTTTAGTGTTTTTTCAAATTTCAAGATTTGATCAGACAGATACCCCTGCCTCAAACGTGAACAGCTGGTACAGATGAAAGAGCAAAAGATCTCTCTTTTGCTGCATTTTGCACATTTTCTGCATTTGTTTAAACCTGAAGTGTATCATTGCTGTGCCGCTAGCAACAATAAACATAATTGTGAAAAAAAATGATTGTTTTAAAGTGCCCCTATTATGCCATTTTGAATATTGCCTTTCATGCAGTGTATAATGTAGCTGACTGTGGATGTAAAGTTGTGAGGCAAACAGTGCATGATAAATAAAGTTATGGAAAAAACCTAAACGAGTCATCAGGAATTCAAATACCACTTCCATGATTTCTACACGTCATGGTGGAACACATTTGCATAATGCCTTCTTATGTTTTAGCCGGCTGTGAACAACTTGACCCTGCCCTCAAGCACTGTAGCATTTCTTTATGGTTAACATTATCAGTAAGATGCTGTGTCCTATTATTTCTCTTTTGCTACATTTAATTTTTTTCATATTTTATTCATATATATCTGCCCAAACGCAAACTATTGGCTGCTATTGATGAATGCACACTATTTTTAAATAATGTTTTGTTTAGTTTGTTAGTTTAATGTTTTTGCATGGAAATGATAGTCCTTAACATATTCAATAAAGATTTGTTTTGGAGTTGTATGGTTTCTGTAATCTGCCCGAGATCTTGGAGCTCAGACTGCAAGTACAGCAGAGTGTTTTTGTTTCTTATTTACTTTCTTCAGTGCAGCTGCTAGCGCAGCATCTTTTGTCCTCTGTATATTCTCTCCTATACACATCTGCCTTTATCTGATTGCGCACCACAACAATGCTTTACTCTTGCTCAAGCCAAACAGAAAGTGAAAGGCCATAACAAAACAGAAGCGTTTTTTTTTTCCATTATAGTGCGTCAAATCCTTTTAAAGGTGTTTACCCACTAGGCATTTTGTCACCCTGTTACCGAGGGGGCTCAGCTGGAAGAGCGAGTCGTCGTGGGGATAATAAAGGAGTTTAGAGCAGCTAGAATGCAAATGCACTTACTGTAACTCACTGTGATCAATTCCCAGTGCCGCTCCGCCAACCAGACAGATGGTCTCTGCTTTTATCTCCATCTATTCAAGGCTGCAGAAATCAAAACATAGCATTTGTTTCCAGAGCAGAGACAATGTTTCTATTGTTTTCTCTAGGGAGAGTGAGGTCGAGAATTATACTTAAGGGAATGAGACATGTTTTTTTTTTCTCTCTCTCTCAAAATGTTTGGCTCCTTGAACTCTAAATAAAATTGCCGTTAGTCAAATGTTGGCATTGTAGCATGATGAATCCTTGTAACTGCCGTTAATGGCAGTGTGCACTTGTTAAAGATGAGGTGTGTAGTGTCTTTTTGGTGTTAAAAACTTTAATATGCAAAATAATTTTTCTTTTCTGCCTCCCTTAAGAAGGTCTTGAATACCTGAAGAATGCTGTTAACATTCCCATTCGTCTTTACAGCAATTGCTAAACTAGCACAGGTCCACTGATCTTCAAAATGGCATAATTCCTCGTTAAATAGTAGGCGAAAAACAGTATGCCAGAAGAGTGGTATATCCAAATTCACAGTACAAGGGAGAAGGCAAAAAAATAAATAAATAATGATCAGAGAATATCCGATTGTGGACTGATTGATTTAATACTTTCAGTTACTACTTTCACTTCTGATGGACACTTTTTTTAACGGTTGAAAAGTAATGAATTATCAAAAAAATAAAAAAAATCCTGGATCCAGATTCCAGATTCTGGACACACACACACAAAAAAACCCCGAAAAAACTAAAGTTGGTTAACTAATTGTCAAAGCAAGTATGTTTGGTTGAACTATCTGTCCGACAAATAGCAGAAAGATGGGGTGTTCCTGAAACCTGTTTGAAAACAGTCATTATTTTTGTAATTCCATTTGGAATAAAAAAGCATAAACAGTATAAAAAATAATTTCTTACAATATAGTAAAGCATTCATCATAGCTCTCAAAATATTTCAAGTATGTTTTACAATTAACTTTTATTTAGTCTTCCATTGTATTAGGAGACATCGCAAACTGTGCTTGCTCCAAAACATGCCATTTTGATTGTAGACTGTCACACCGTTAATGTGCAGTGTTTCCTTCAGTATGGCAGATGTGTTGATAAAAACACATTGAACTGTTGTGAAGATTGCTATGCAAGCATAACTATTGACACCCAACCATATGTTGGCATTGAAATGTGAAATGTGTTGTTGTTTTGGTTTCAAAGTGCTTTTCAAAAGGCAATCCGGCAGACTTGTGGTAAAAGACATGTTCAGCTGCCTTGAAAATTGCCATGCTAGCAAAACCATTGACACCTAGCCACATATGTTGATACTGAACTCTGAAAACCCCACAAACAAACTTTAGCACTTTTCAAACTGCATGAGCCTTAAAAACTTGAAGATGGGCACATCCCATTACTAACCACCAGTCAAAGGGATATTTCACCCTAAAATGAACATTCTTACGTCATTATTTACTTACTTTCACACTTTCATTTATTAGATTCAAAACGCTGGTCTGAAGAATTTGTTCCAAAATCATCAAGTTCAACTCATTGAATCTGACCCATGACTCATGAATCACTTGCATCAGTTTGATTGAATAACAACTTTATCTTTCTGTAAGTTTCTTAGCTCTCATATGGTTTCAGAAGACTTGCAACTCTGGGAGTCATGTACAGTTTTTTGGTTTGATGAAATTTGGCATGAAATAGATATTTACCCTGTTTATTTTCTAAATGCATGATATTGATTTTATTTTAAACAGGGTTATTTTAGTTAACTAAATCATTCAGTTTAATTTTGTGCACTGAAATATCTAAAACTAAAATTGAAGTAATAATTAAGAAAAAACATAGTCGTAGTAAAAAAAAAGACAATCTTTCAAATGAAAACTGAAAATATAAAAACTATGAATAGTGTCTCAGTGATACTAAAATAACACCGATTGTGAGTGTTCATCCAAAATGTCTTAACTCTATCTTGTGGTGAAATTACAGATTTTTCCAATTATTTTCTCCACATAAACCCTGCCCCTTTCTTAAAATCGCCTTTGAGTTTCGGTTCATTCCTACTTTTTTCACTATGATGTTCTGTTTCTCTCACATTTATAAAAAGAATGTCAGAATTTAGAAATAATCTTCTGCTACTTCTTTCATCATGAAGTGCTTTTGCATTCTTTTTCAAGCTGGAGAGCTCAGTTCATAAAAGCATAGCGCTCCTTCTGATTCATTGACCCAAACATTTTTTTTTTTTTTTATCATCACAAAACTCAGAAAAATACAGGTTTGGATTGATATGAGATTGCATACAAAATAATTGTCATATTTTGGGGTGAACTATTACTTTAAAAATAGAAATGTGGTGTTCAACTGATTATTTTGAGTCACTTGTAAGATGCCAGTTGTGGTTGCACGTGTTGTTCCTCATTAGATATCTTTTTATTATTTTTCATCCTTTGAAAGGCCCTGATATTCTCGCACCACTGAGCATGGTCAAATTAAATTTGAATTGCTAGCTCACCCAAAATAAATGCTCTGTGTCCCTAAACTCTTTCCCCGCCAGAATAAAAAATAAAAAATGCCAGCCACTGCCAGCGATTTTGACTCAAATTTTTTGACTCAAAATTGGATGGCCTCCAGTATATTTAGCTGTACGAATATTTGAATATGCAATAACCCAAAGTAAAGATCCGATCCTCTTCTTTTAAACACTTTTTCTAGCCTAAAGCATTCTATTTATCATTTATCAACACTTGAATATACAGCATGTAGGTTTCATAAAATGGATCATTTTGAGCAAAAAGGTGAGAAAATCGAATTTTTATCATAAACTACATCTGGATAATATTCAGAATGATTATCTAAGCAGTGTGCATATTATGCAGTTTTCATTTATATACTGTCTATTGCTGATGATCACGTTATTTTTCATATGCATCTGTTTACATAAGAGATAGTTTTTCCGTTCTGTTCACCTGTGTTTTTTGTTTGAGAGGTTTTGTACTCGTTCAGAAGATGTGTAACAGCGCTCCCTAGTGTATAACAGTGAAAACATGAAAAGCCATAAAAACTCGTCTTTGACAGGGAAGCAATGTCTTCTAAAAGATGAGTTAACTCGTCAATGGCAGGGAAAAAGTTAAAGATCTCACATCTGTTCTTGAGTTAGTTGTGGTAAAGTCGATCCCTCTCCTCCTGCTAACGTGCATTATCGAGGCCAGGGGTACTGCCGCATAGCTCGTCATTCTAAAGTGCCTATGACAGTACTGATGGAACTGCTCGGGCCCTGTGCAACCAGTCAGGCTAAAGCATCAGGAAGGAGGCTATAGGCATGACAGAGACAGACTGAGAACAACAGCACGAAAAAATCTGTAGTACCAGAGGCGATGTTTCACTCACAACATGTCCAAGTACATTCTTGAATCCTTATAAAAAGAAAAGAAATCTATAAATCTAAAGAAATAATTTGCATTTGGTACATTGGAAATTTAGTTCATCCAAAAATGAAAATTCTGTCAAAATTTTCTGACCTTGTTCCAAACCTGTTTGAATTCCTTTTTTATTTCTGTGGAATTCAAAACATTGAAAATTGTCTGTTTTTTGACTACTTGGTGCATACAGTGTTGTTTTCTATTAAATAAATACCGGTAGTCATACAGGTTTGGAATAACAATCTGATGACTGAATGATTTTTGGGTGCACTGTGCCTTTAACATCTATTTGTTGTCTGGTTTTGCATGCTTGCTTCACCTTTAGAAAGTGTGTGAATGGTTGCTTACTGTGGCGAGTGGGGCGGGGCCGAGAGGCGTGGGAACGAGGAGTGAGGCCAGGTGTAGTGATTGGAGATGAGCTACACCTGAGCCCCACCGCTAGTATCGAGTCCCACGTAGGAGATGGAAGGATATAAAACTGGAGCGACGACCGTGAAGGACGAGAGAGGACCAGGCCTGGGATATTATTTTATGTTTTGGTTTTTATTTAGGCGCACCAGTCGTCCGTGAGGGGCTGGTGCGCCGTTTTGTATTTACTTTTGAATATTAAAATGAGTTTTGATTGTGCGCCGGTTCCCGCCTCCTTCTTCCCGATGAATATGGAGATTTGTTTGAATCATTACAGTGGTGCCGAAACCCGGGAGAAGGAGGGACGCGCTGCTGAAGATCCCTCGCCGCTGTGGTGAATCCGCGGTGCCCTCGAGCAGGCGAGGTATGTGCCGCCAGGGACGCTCGAGGCGGTGGGCTGGAGCGAGTTGCCGGGGACGGGCGAGCTCGCTGCCGACCGCCCACGACAAGGAGGGGCGGCTGCCGTCCGTGAGGGAGCGGAGGAGTCGGCGCCGTTCGCCAGGGGGCCGGAGCCTGCCGCCTCCGTGACGGAATCCGGAGGGGCAGGGAACGGGGGACTCCTGCCGCTGCCCAAAATCGGAGGAGCCGTCGCCGTCCATCGGGCGGCGGAGGAGTGTCGCGCCGTCCGCCGAGGGCCGTCCAGTGCCACCGCCAGGCACCGCGGAGGAGATCACCCAGCAGGTGGAGGGCCGAGCAGCAGTGCGTCTGGGAACCGGATTTTTTTTTTCCTCTCTCCCCTCTCTCGTCCTTGTCGCTCCTCCTTCCATCTCCTTTTCTCTCGCCTCGTCTGTCCTACCCCCAGGTTCCCGCAGGTCCCCGTGAGCGGTCTCCCCCGGAGGGAAGGGGGGGGGGGGGTAGAGCGCAGTCTCGAGGGTACCCCCCGGCCTGCGAGGGGCGATGGGGGTATGTGGCGAGTGGGGCGGGGCCGAGAGGCGTGGGAACGAGGAGTGAGGCCAGGTGTAGTGATTGGAGATGAGCTACACCTGAGCCCCACCGCTAGTATCGAGTCCCACGTAGGAGATGGAAGGATATAAAACTGGAGCGACGACCGTGAAGGACGAGAGAGGACCAGGCCTGGGATATTATTTTATGTTTTGGTTTTTATTTAGGCGCACCAGTCGTCCGTGAGGGGCTGGTGCGCCGTTTTGTATTTACTTTTGAATATTAAAATGAGTTTTGATTGTGCGCCGGTTCCCGCCTCCTTCTTCCCGATGAATATGGAGATTTGTTTATTACACTTACTAATTCCACAGATTTTTATTTTATTTTTAATGAAAGAACTGATATTATTTTTTATGAACATAATTTTCCTTTTCATTATATAATGCATCAATCACAGAGTAAATGCATGTGAGAAGGAGACAAAAAAAAAAAAAAAAACGTTTAGAGAAGAACAAAACAGAAACGAAAAAAAAAAAAAACAGTTTCCACTGTGGGTTTGCAGTATTGACAGCTGTGTGTAGTTTCTCGCCTCGTCTGAAACCAACCACCCCCCTCAGAGTGAAAAACGTCCCACCACAAGATGAGCCGATAGGCACATACTCTTGTTCCCACACGCTGATAGCAGTTTGGCCTGATACTATCACACATGAAAGAGAGAGAGAGAGAGAGAAAGAGAAAGAGAGATACAGGAGGAGTGAAAAGGCAAAACACCCCTCCTCCTCACTCTGAAGTTTAGAAGATGCTCCGAGACCGCTGTGCTCTTTAGGAAGTTTGGTGCTTGAGCTTTAGTTTCCATTCTGATCGGATCTGATGCCCTGCATGCAAATGGCTGTATTTATGCTATCTGTACATTTGCTAGCTAACAATTGCTTGCCTTTTTAAAATGGCATAGAAAAAGATCTTTGTTTTTTGATAAAACCTTCCCAATGTAATGTTTTAGTGTGTATATGTTGATAAACATTAATGTTTATGAATATGCATTTATATTTAAAATGCTGAAATATTATTATTCCATTAACTCTTTTTTTTCATATATGTAAAATGTTGTTTTATAAATAACTGAATGAGTTCATGGTAAAATATTATATTAGGGATATTATGGATTAATAATATATACGTAATATTGTATTGATCAAATTTATTGGCAGTAGTTTTCCTGGAGTGTGTGTTGTGCACTCAGAACCGTGCATTTCATTACAAACCATTCGCCATACAAAACCAAACTTTCATGTAGACGACGTTACAATTACAAAGATGTCGCACCACACCTGCTGCATGGGAGACAGGATAAGCTATTTCCCCTTCAACACACACCCACACACACACACATCTATGGCTCTGGGAGATGAGTCTATCACCACGTAGGCACTAACATATCCTGAAATAGCCCAATAGTATAGTCCCCGTGGGAGGAGATGTGGTACATTGCACAGATAGCATCAAGCTGTCCTGAAACTGATACATGCCTTTGAGCGGCACAAGTCTCCTCCAACCTGTTTTGTTTGTGTGTTTGTTTATTTGTTTGTCTGCTTATCCTGACTGTCAATGCAGATAACATTCAGGGACAACCTTGTAGCCATGGTTTATTTTTATTTGGTTATCTTGCACACAAACTGTTACTTGGTATTGGAATTGAATTAGTAAAACTATGTGGTTGTTGTTTTTGGCAGTTGCAAGTTGTACAGTATGTTGTATAACACTGCGTGACAAGCTAAACATTAGCTTGTCACAGCTCCAAAAAATCATGGTTGTACCATGGTATTGCATTCATAACTCCTTGCTAATACCAAGAAACGGTTAACTAAATAATAAAATATGATTTAACATAGCGATTCTGTTCAATGGTGCATATGACAGTTCCATGGTATTACCATGTGATACCATCTCTATACCACAGTAATTTAATCCAGTGGACCTTTTTCTTTTACTTTCAGAGTTTAATGCCTCTCAGAACTTTCCAACTACTGGAATGGAACTAATATACAAGAGACATTGTTAGTGTTTCGGTGTTATTGTATCAGCGAGTACGACTTTTGCCTGTTTCTAGAATCAGTCAATTTCAAACCACTTTATCCATGATCTTTGTGGTTAATGGAGGGAACATTTACCACAAGCGCCAATGAGGCGGCTCCTCACATTAAGAATATGTCTGTCTAATGTGATCCCTTTGGTGATCTTAAATGAGCAATGAACATTTAATAGACTAGATGAAGCTGTTCACAATTGCCCCTCAATAGTCGACTAGCAGAACAGAGCTCCACATTTATAGACATACACATTATTTTTCAAGTAAACGTCATTTAGGCTACAGCCTCAGTGGGATTTCAGAGGTTAACAAACAAGTTACAATGTACAGTATATAAATGATAAATTGTTTAAATATAACAAAAAAAGCTGTGGAAGTCATGGCGGGGTGAAAGAAGACATAGGATATTAGACAATATTAGCGTAAGTGGTCTTTTTCTATGGCTAGTTTTGTCTTACGGGGTTAACTATTATCATGACGGATCAACAGTTTAAAGAGAACCGTACAGAACAGGTTATATTCTATAAATGTGGAAAATGTCACACTCTAATAGATATTGGGGGTAACTGTCGCCTAGTATTGGCCTGTAGATTTTAGGTCCCTATAAAGTGTTTTCTTTCTAAAAGTACTAACGAAAGTATGCAGTATATGGATAGATTAATATCAAGGTTTTAAATTTGAATGCACATATATGGATGAGGGACAGTGTATGTTGTAGTTGTTACTATTTCTTATATGTACACAATCTTTCAATTTGATCTGACCTGATTGTAATTATTATTTGAGTTTGCCAAAACTTTCAACAAAAGTTATGATATTGTGGTTGTAAATGGTTATGTTTCCATCCACCTATTTTAATGCACATTTTGGATTATCGCATAAACGCTGGATGGAAACACCAAGATGTGCATAAAAAAAAAAAAAAGTGCATAAAAAAACTTGTGCCCACAACTGAGTAGGATAAACTTTTTATCCGATAAGAAAAAATTTGTACATAATAAATTACACCACACGCATTAAAAAAGTAATGTGACTTTGCGCTATGAGATGGGATAACTAACCAGCAAACCGATCTCGTTGACAAAATCTATATGCTGTTTTGGTCATTCTGAAAAGCCTGAGGAAAATCTGTCATCAAAGTATTTCTGTATAATTACTGTCTTACATAACTGCATTCCCGAAGAGCAGGCATGCACCTCTAAAAGCAGTGACCACATTTATTGTGTTACGTCTTCTCTCTCCGAAGCAAAAGCTATTTATTACAAAGGGCATTTATTATACTGTATTTAGTGGCCTCTCCTAGTTTTCTTAGTGATATTTAGTACCAGTTGTGTTCTGACTCGTTGGATGGAAACGATGCTACTGTATATTCGCAAATGTTTAATGCCATATTCCAGTTTTGCGCATGCATTCAATTCGCAACTATGGATGGAAATATAGCTAATGACAAACTACCGTATTTTTTGGACAATAAGTCGCACCGAAGTATAAGACGCATTAGTCCAAAATTACGCCAGCTCTGGCGGCTGTAGATGGTAATGTTTTCTCTTGGTTCATTTCTCTTGGCTCATGTCAAATTAATTTTGATAAGTCGCACCTGACTATAAGTCGCAGGACCAGCCAAACTATGAAAAAAGTGTGACTTATAGTCCGGAAAATACAGTATGTTGTTCAACCTGGCAGCCCGGTCCTTGTTTAGCCCGGTTTAGGAATTTACCACCAAAATGGCATAAAAACGAATGCTATTTAAAGATGATGGATGAGTAACAATGATTGGTAGTAACCTAATATTTTAAATTAAATAAAAAAAAATGTATGCATTTAGCAGACACTTTTATCCAAATATATTTTTTATCCAATCTACCACTTGAGCTACAGGAACACATTTTATTATAACTATTTTCAGTAGTTTCAGTTGAATAGTGAAAAGGTATAGAAGTGGAAGTATTATTGGTAATAGTAATCAAAAGAAGAGGAAAAGACAGAGTTTTCCGAGTAGTATTTTTATATTTGTAAATAGTTTTCATTTTTATTTCAGTAATTTTATTAAGTTCTAAAATGTATTAAGTTTTGGTTATTTCAGGTAGTTGCAAGTACTACTTCATGTACTTGCTTCGACTGTTTCTGACCTAATGTGCACGTTTATTGCTGTGATGCTGCCATTACTTGAAATACAATGCTGCATTTCACTGTGAGTATCATAGGAGCTCGGTATCTTGTGAAGGTCTATAATCTGACTGTATATGATTGATATGTTCTCATATAAAAAAGTCCTTTTTAAAATTTCTCTCTCGAGGGCTGGAATAGTTCCTGTTCATTAACTGAGTTCTGTCTTTAAAAGTTCTAAAAGCCATTTTGTATCATTACTCTCCAGTTTTGTCTGACTGAGGGCATAGTCAGGGATGAAAAATACTTTTAATTTCCTGAGCGCAGAACCTCACAGCGTGATGGTGCACATCAATCGCGTATGATGCCTTTAGTCCACTCTAATAGAGGCACTTCCTTTCTCTCAGCAAGCTTTTCCGTGTCTGCCTGTGGCACTTGTAGGATCATTTGATTTGGGTCTGATAACTGACGCTAGCCTCTGAGAACAGCTCGAATGAAATCTTCTTCTCCCTAGGCGCTTCAGTCAGCCGCATGAAAGAGTCGTTCTCGCCTCTTTTCTCTGAGAACGGGCCATGAAATTCTGTCTCCATGGAGTGATGACAATTCCACCACTTCTTTGTTCGCAATTACTCTTTTCACTCCGTTTTTCCAGCCAAAAAAAGAAGAAGAAAAAAGTCGTAGCTGCTTCCTCGCAGGAGGAAACCGTACCTCTCTTTATCTAAGATTCTTTCCCTCGGCTGCCATCAAGCAGACGACCCGCTACTTGAAATTACTTAGCATCTAATTTTCTTCAATTTTTTTCCCTTTTTTCTAACCCGTCGGTGTAAATGAAAACACTTCCCTGTTGACACGTTTGTAACGTGCAGCTTTTTATTAACACAAGAGAGAAATGTGGTAATGAACTGTGAACACAGCGTTTTCTCTCATTTGCAGCCAAGGTACGTGGTACATATACTGGCTGTCAAACATTTTTCCTGTATTCATAAAATGCCAACTACTCTTGCCTACAAAAAGGCACAGACGATCATTTTAACTTTTGTATTTTAGCATTTACTTTTGCTTAATAATCTCTTTTGTTTATCCTGAGTAGAAATGACATTAACCCTCATTTGTTTTTCCCATCTTTACAATCTGTTCATGCTGGAATCCCTCAACGACTATTTCCCAAATATGAGCTAACTGTGATTTCCTCCAAACAGTATGCTGTTCTGCTTTCTTCATAGGAACTGGAATGTGTCATTTGAGATTCATTGTAGATCTACAAACACCTCCTACACAGATTTTGGCCCCTTCGTTCCTACACGGGCACCGCAGTTGTAGGAGTTTGGCTCCTCAAAACACAGTATGGGCAACTGCTCTAAAAATAACCTGAAAACACTTAATATTTGCAATTATTTGAATGCCATTGAGAACATTTTGTAAAATAAAAAGTATTGTATGTATAGTACTTAATGTACATAGGCTTTAGGGGTCATCTAGGTTTTTTTTTTTTATTATTTTTTTTTTTGAGTGTTGTATATACATGTTTGTACTTTCAGAAGATGTTCTCAGTGAAAAAAACATATAATTTTTTTTTTATAATCATCAAAAGAAGGTTGTTTATCAGTTATTTTTTAATTGTAATAATTTTACAGGATCAGTGTTTTACTGTTTATTTGATAAAATAAATACAGCCTTGCTGGGCATAAAATACTTTTTTAAAAAGCATGCAAATTACTAAAATCATTTAAAATCACAGAATGTTTGTGAGTTTTGTCATCTGTATTGTAAGGCCTAATCTACAGACATGACAAGCCCAAATGAGGCAAGGCCTCAATTACACAGTGTGAAAAAATGGCTGGCAAGAAGCAGAGGATGAAAGCAAGAGTATTCCTCGCTCGAATGATGAGAGATCCTGCCGCTGGCTTAGCACCTCCTCTCTTCATCCATCTATTTCTCCGTCCCTCCACACTTATCCTCTCCCTTAGCTTGATGGGACAGCTGTAATTAGGGAGTGGAGACTAAAAGAAGCATTCTGGATCTGTGTTCACAAGAGGGAATGATCATAGTATTTAGGAGATGCGCCCAACTACAGGGTAGAGCAACACGTCTTAAAGAACACACACAGTCTTAAACTTACATGCTCTTACAAGCAGACGCAAGATGCCTGGGCGACATGCTGTATTTAAAACAATGACATCAATATTTTATATATTATTCATATACTATATATCAGCCTTTCCATTTTCTACATTTAATGCAGTGTGTTACTAGCAGTTTCTTTGTAATTATTTGTGAAATAACTATGATTTTATATATATATATATATATATATATATATATATATATATATATATATATATATATATATATATATATATATATATATATATATATATATATATAATTGTTTTCACAATATTCAGAATAAAAAATTGTATTGCATGAGTTTTTTTATTTTTATTTATTTTTCGCGCTGAAGTACTGCACAGAACGGTGATGTGTGTTTAGTGAATTCACCCCACACAGTTCTCTTTTAATCCATATCTTGAGTAAGAAATCATCCACAGTTTGGGCAGGCCGTTTATTAGCATTCTGAGAGTCCTGCCCTAGTTAAAGTGCTGCAATTCATCATTACCTGTCAGTGCTGTCAGAATGTGGGCTGGAGCAGCAGAGGGAGTGTGGAGACCGCAGGGAGAGGTGGCTTGCGGAGCTCTGGGTCTCAATACACTGGGGCTGCCTGCTTTGAATGCTTGTGGATTGTGGGTTTATGACTGTCACGCTTGCCCTTGTCCAACTTCCTTTATTTATTTATTTATTTATTTTTTAAGGCAGCTGGTGCAATTTTGGATTTCTCTCGTGCCCCTGAGCTCTTCACTTAACCGCAGTTTTGCTCTAGGGAGACTTTTCCTGCAATTTGTGTACTCCAAATCTGCTCATTGATAAGTAGCCAAAAGAGAATAAGTCGGTTCAGGTTTCTTGTCTCATCCGTCTGTTCGTCCAACTATGATCCGTCCATCCAATTTAATTTTTTATTGATAGATTGATTGATTTATAGAATAGTAAAGAGAGAAAACTCTTTCATTCCTTTCTCTTCCAGAATTCCCATTGACACATTGTAGTGTGCAAGCAGAAGGAAATGATAGAAGTCTTTTGTAGCAATTGATTTTCAGTTTTCGAATAGGTTTAAATTCATTATCGTATCCATGGATGTTAAACTAGGCTAATCAAAGGAACATGAGGTTGTTACATAAGGTGAGGAATGTCCTGTAAAAGAAATATGGACATTTCTTTTCAATGTGGTATGGTTTACCTCATAGATATTGGGTTAGCACTTATCATGTGACTGCACTCTCAGAGAAAGTGCATCTGTAGACACCAAACATGGTGAAGTCTATAAAATATAGCTCTATTTAGAATATTCTGGATGCTCTGATTTTGTGCCATATTGAATTACAAAGTGGAATGCATAATGATAATCTTATTTGCTCGATAAAGTGATTCCAGAATTAGATTAATCTTGTAGTTTAAAGAAAGGTCATTCCTTGTTAATGCCGATTTCATCAAAGTTCTATTGCCCATTTAATTTCTCTGGTAATGTCACGCATCACCTTGTTAGAACAGTCACAGGATAATTAATAAATGTTTCTCGGAATAGTTTGTCCCTATTCAAGAGCTTTAATAAACTGTTTGTGCAAAAGCAACAACAGAAAACACATCAAAAGCAAATTATCAAATGATCTCATTTTTATTTGTATCTATTTTTTATATATTTACATATGATGATAAATAATACATTCCAAATAAAGTTAATAATAATAATTGTTGTTGTTGATGGGTTTCTTTGTTTTTTTTTGTTTGTGTAGCATTATAAAAACCTAAATGGTCTTAGGATAATCTAAATATTTTCTTTTAAGTTTTGAACAAAATATAACCAGACTATTTGGGGTTTACAGCATTCAAATAAATACCAAATATAACACTTTTAGACATTTTGGGTTATTTCATCACAACGTTTCTGGTTAATCAAATAACAGATTTTATGGGATTACACATGTAAGAGGTTGAGGTGTCACATTTTATCAGGGGTTTTTACACAGCAGAGCAATTCGCTCGCTGTTCCTTTGAGTATTTCTTCTGCTGTCTTTTACAGTGGCCTGGAGGTTAAGTGCCATCTCCTTCAGATTTATGTCCTCTCATAGGCAGACTTCATTTCCACTCTATCACTCGACCTGACACACAGCTCTATAAAACGCATACTTACTTTCCATTAATTAAATGCTTCTCTTAAATTGACTGCTCTAGTATATATGCAACTTTTAAAGGGACATGAGAGAGAGAGAGAGAGAGAGAGAGAGAGGCAAAGCTGCCCTCAGGAGAGTTAAACCAGGTGTCCGTCACACCAAGGTCAGTCCGGTTGATTTTTACTAGGCCAGTTACTGCTGGCTATAATTTCCTGTAATATAAGAGCTTGCTAATGATGTTCAGTAAGATCAGCAACAGTAGGTGGAAGAGGGCTGAAGCTGGTTTAGCGGCGCAATATCACATAGATAGGTGCCTGTTTAGTGCAAAAATATAAACAAGCAAAAATAAACATTCTTTAAGCATTTAATGGCACTTCCAACCCATAGTAGTTCCATAATATGACTTTTTGAGTGAGACATGATTTTATCTCAAAGGATTCGGTATAACCATAAAAATGGGAGGTATTGAAATATTATATACACACATGCAAATTGTATACATATGTGTGTGTGTGTGTGTGTATACATTATATTTAAAAACAGAACAAACTGAGACAGACTCAATCCAGAAGAACTGTAGCAGTGGCTGCAAGATACTTCAAGAAATATACCTGCAGATCTACAGTACTGTGAAAAGTTTTAGGCACTTGTGTAAAAATGCTGTAACGTGAGGATGCTTTCAAAAGGAATGCCATAAATAGATTTTATTTATCAATTAACCTTCAATTAACTAAGCGACTATCCTTTTAGTTTAAAACAGGTTTTGCACTTGGGCATAATTCTTCAGGTAGCTTTGCGGGTAGTTTTCTTGACATGTCTTGTAGATGTTGCCACAGTTCTTCTGGATTTAGTCTGTCTCAGTTTGTTCTGTTTCTTCATGTAATCCCAGACAATGTTGTCAGACTCCTCGTGCATACCAAACTCTCACTGGATTATTATATATTTAAGTAGTTTCTCAGGTCTTTGATCAGTACTTGAATCACTCTGTTGAGCAGAATACGATAAGTGGATGGAATAAGAGTAATGTAAATAACATTTTATTATTAGAACTAGCTAGCACTTTGACTCCCAGTGCAGTTGTTACTTCATTAGGATTCTTTAAATGCCCTCTGCTTCAGTTCTAATGTTCCGTTTAGAATTTGATCTAGGATTCTGTGTCGTCCCTCTCTGCCCTGGGCGCCGTGCCTGGTTTTACTGCTTGGGTTTACAGCATTCATTATGCACACTTAACAGCTGTTGTAACTCTCTGTGGCAGCAGCGTGTGTGTGTGTGTGTGGTGATAGGTGTGAAGGGATTGGCTGCTGGCCCGGACAGCAGGATCACACCATTGACCTTTCGGTATAGACATGAAAGATGATCGTTCTTTCGCTTGCGGGCTGGTTTCATATTTTCACCTGGCACTTAATTCTGTTCTCATCTCATCCCGCCTTGCCTTCCTCCCTCTTTATCACGTTTGCCTTGTTCTATCCATCAAGACCCCAGTGAGATTGGAGAAGAAAGATCACTATCGGATTTCTGCCTTTGCCATTCTAACGTTATAATGACTCCTGGCTGGAATAGTTTAGTACAGGAACCTTTGCATGTGACGTGACATGATGTTTGATGCTTTTGTAAAGTTCTTCAGAATTTCATGGCAGCTGTTGGCTGTTAACCTGAAATGTTGTTGTAAGCATCGTTCGATTCCCGTGTAAATTCTCTTTATCTTTCTTATGCTCCATTTACAGAACGGTTCATTTTTAAGGCAGGGTTTGCTTACCTAAGATGCAATCAATAATGCGTGTCCATCAGTACTGGTACTACAGTAATCCTTCATAACAGAATATTGACATAATAATGAAGACTGTCAGTTGACTACAATTCGGAAATTCTCTATATCTATGCAGTGGCATTAAATTGTCAGCAAGTCAAATTTAGAATTAAAAAAAAAAAATTATATTAAGAGTGAGAGTGCAGTATTTGTTGTCTTTCCTTATATTATATTATATTATATTATATTATATTATATTATATTATATTATTTTATATTATATTATATTATATTATATTATATTATATTATATTATATTATATTATATTATATTATATATTATAACAAAAAGTGTTTTTATGGACACTTGTGTAAACACTCTCATTGTATATTTAAACATAATACAATTTTAAGAAATCAGAAAAGTCATACATTTATAAAATCTAAACTGAACTTAAAAAACTTATGGAAAACTTCAAATTTAGTCTTCAGATTTCAGTATTCCCCCCTCACCAGTGACTTCTATTGGCTGTGGGAGTCCAAAAAGACATCAACGTGTTTACAGTGGAATTTATCATGTTTTCATTTAGTTATTTTTCTCATTATATCATATAATGTCAACTGATACTCGCAGCATAATTCAACTACATATTTCAAGAACAACTCAATGCCCAAGAGCAGAAACAAAGTATTTCTTGAGGGAAAGAAAATTTATGAGTGTGGTAAATGTGGAGTCATGTGGGGATATGAATTCTCATATTTTATGTATGGATGAGCCCTATGTGGTTAAAACGACATGTGGATTGCTGGATTTCTTGGTTTATTTTGTGTTGGAACTTAAGACATGAAATATTACCAAAGGAGTTATTACGCTCCTTTAGTCTTGGCTTCTTCCCAATATTTACACAACCTCTATTCTCTGTGAGGCTTGTATGGCTTCTGCTCCACTTGAGATGGAGAGATTTGTGGTTTGAAACCCCAAGGAACACATCTGCCAGCATTTTGGAATTTTCCACCATATCATTAAATTAAGGCCACTGGCATGGAGCAGCAGTAATACTGAGGTTGTGTTTTATAAATATCGACGTGAGGGTACTTCTAAGACTTCTACAACACTCCAGACTGTGATGGCAGAGCTAATATCATGGTCACATTGGCAACTTAAGCCACCTTGTGAAGTCCTAATAACCTTGTTTCAGTAAACTCCACACTGAGGAGTCAATTTTATAGAAAAAAGAACCAGAAATCACATTTGTGGAGATCAGGCTTGCGCGCCATTCAGAATTAAATGAAAAATGTTCTGTTTAAATTCCAATTCAGTTGCTGCAGTTGATTTAATACTAGACAAGTCAAGTTGGTCAAGACAAGCTTGACTTGAAAAAGCATGAAACATTTAGAAGGTTTATAGGCCTCAAAATAAGTTGTAAATGCCTGTGGAAAATTAATTTGATATATTTTGTTATATTTATTAAGTTAACTTTTGTGGACCATGGTAGAAGAACACATTTTCCACAATGTATAACCTGTTGAAATTTGTAAAAATTCAAACAAATACTAAATATTGAATTAAATGAGACCATTTTTAAATTCTGAATTTGTTCTAACCTTGCGTTGCCATTTTTCGGTATTTTTGTTTTTCAGTACCAACATGTATCTTATGTAAATAATGCTCATTATAGTGTGCCTAAGATTTATGTGCCTGAGGCAGTTGAGTGTGCCTGATGCCAGTAGTAAATGTGAGCTTCTATATTAAATGGATGTTGGTGTATTCTGTAATGATGGTAGAAGAAATTGGATCCAGATTGTTTGTAGTTGTAGGATGAAGGTCTGGCACAGTGGGCAATATAAAGATTTGCATTTTGCATTTTTATGCTGTCAGGTAGTTGAAAGAAATTGAAATGATCAACCATAAGAACATCATGTTTCTTTTAGAAGGGGGTATTGGTGCTGGTTTTCTGAATTGATAATGAATATTACATATAGTATGAATTAAACTCATTTTTGCTTTGAGGCAATGTAAACTGCACACTGTTTTTGCCGATTGAACATGAATGCTGTTTGTCAGTCTTGGAACATCTGAGAAGTGACGTACTGTACTCAGTTGGCTGTCGGTGTTGATTTGGTGCGGTGTGACTTGGCCTTTAAACTGATCACAGAAAAAAAAAACATTTTTTTTTTTTTTTTTTTTTTAATGAAAATGGTTTTGGTAGTGTTGCATGTTTTTTTTTGTTTTTTTACATTTTTTTATGCGGTCTCAAAGGGTTAACACTCAAGACCCGGAGCCCTTTTTGCTGCTGCTTTGTGTATGCTCTTGAGGTTCTGTGAAGAGCCCACTCAAGGCCTCTTCTGTAGCTCCAGATGTTTTGTGTAGTTATTTATTTAGCTTGTAAACAGGCCGCCGAAAGCTTTCCCCATAATGATGGAGAGGGAAACCGCAATTACATTGTTGCATGGCCTCTGCAAAACAGAGCTGGCTGTTGAGTCTCGGTGCTGGGGGGGGGGGGGGGGGGGTGGGGGGGGGGGGGGGGCAGGTTGTTATCGCTTTAAAGGGAGAGGGTTGCCAGATTGAAATGCAAATCTTAACATTTTGCAATTCATTTGAGGGCAAAGCAATAACGGCAACTACAAAAACAGGAGGGAGCAAAAGGATAAAAATAAGGTTTATTGTTTTCTCTTTTTTGGTCACTGCAATTTCACACTTTATTTCATTTTGTCATATTAAGAGGTTTGTTTTTTCACTTATTGAGTTTTGTTCATTATAGATTCTATAGATTAAAGGGGGGGAGGGGGGGGGGGGGTGAAATGCTCGTTTTCACTCAATATCCTGTTAATCTTGAGTACCTATAGAGTGGTACTGCATCCTTCATAACTCCAAAAAGTCTTTAGTTTTATTATATTCATAAGAGAAAGATAGTCTGTACCGATTTTTCCCGGAAAAACATGACAGGCTGGAGGCATGACGTGTGGGCGGAGCTAAAGAATCACAAGCGCCAGTAGGCTTTTGTGTTGAGAGCGTTTGGAAGCTGTGACAGCTGTGAAGACTGAAACTGAACGAGAGCAGCAGCAGCAACGACTCGCTCCGAGCGGGGCTCGAACCCGGGTCTCCGGGAGGGGAGGGGGATGCACTAACAAGGAGGCAGAGATATTTGAAGCAGTTTTACTCACTGCATGCGGTTCCAACACACGATCGTGACCCTTTTTCGTTGGGATTGCATCATCCTTAAGAAATAAACGATGTGCAAATCCGTCGTCAAACTGGGCCTAGTTTGTAAAACAAGCATCTTCGAAATGCAGGGAACAAACAAAAACACTTGCACAACTCCGTTGATGCTCTGTAAAATAAACTCCATCCACTGGTCCCTTAATGCTGTTTTTTTTTGGTAATCTGTGCAGGGTTGTCTTGACCTGGCAAACAAAAACACACTCCTTTTGTGACATTTCGCGACGCTCTGATCAGTGAATGCCTGTGCTCTCTCAGTGCTCTGCTATACAGGAGCGCGCGCTCTTCCGGCAGAAGTGCCCTTATAAGGAAATTTCGCTCCATATAATTTCACACAGAGCCATACTCGAAAAAAACTTTCCGAAACTTGTGACAAACCGGAAGGAGTATTTTTGGAACAAAAATACTCCTTCAAACGTACAACTTAATTTTTGAAACTTTGTCCATGTTTAGCCTGGGAATCCAACTCTTTAACAGTGTAAAAAACTCAGTATGCATGAAATAGCATTTTACCCCCCCTTTAAAAAAAACAATACTTTTCAACACCGTATTTAGCTAGACGTATTTAGCTAATCTATAAACATGTTTTCCGAAGATAATTCTGTTTATAGAGTTGGCTAACCCGATGAATTTTGATGGTTCTGGCTCTTTCTCAAGCTTTAACCCATATAGCCGCACCTGAACTCTACATGTGACCGTATTTTAACTAACTTTTTTATTTTTTGGTATTCATTTAGTTTAATATTATAGATCAACCTGTCTAAATTTACATGGTGCAAAGCTGAAATTGCTTCTACCTCAAAAGTTATTTAATACAGTAGGGTCATGCAGACAACTTCTTAAAGAGGTATGTTTTTAACATTGATAATAATGAGAACCGTATTTAAGAACTGAGCACCAATTTTCTGAAGGATCATTTGACACTGAAGACTGGAGTAATGACTGCTGAAAATTCAGCTTTGCATCACAGGAATAAATTACATTTTAAAATGTATTACAATAGAAAAAGTTTATTATAGTAATATTTCACAATATTAGTGTTTTTATTGTATTTTTGAGCACATAAATGCTGCCTTTGTGAGCAGCAGAGACCTCATTAAAATATATTTTTAGGTATTATTTTAGCACATTTATAGATCTTTGATCTCTATCAGGTTTGGGAAATATTACACATTTATGTGAGTATATAAAAATCTATTCAAACATGCGAGTTATGCAACAGCCCTTTGTTTTTTTGTTTTTTGTTTTTTTGTTCTTGATAAAATTCTGTCCATTTAACAACAGTCTTCAGTCTATCTATTGAATTTGATTCAAATCGATTTGTATAGCGCTTTTGACAAAACAAAAAAGCATGTGTCTGCTTTACAAAGCTGAAAAGTGAATGTGTCAAAGTAATGTTCATTTCGTAAGTCTCAATGGCAAAGTAGACTTTTATTTTACAAAGTACTTTTATTTCCATAGTTCCGAGCCCATCAAACAAGAAGTAATTCAAGATTTAAAAATGTTTTTACTGGATCAGTGAAGAAGATGTCACCTATATTGATTTGTGTTTTTAAATGTTCTGTTCTGACCACTTCACAACCAATGCAAGCATTCTCTGTTCTTGGACATCTTGTTATCTTTCCCTTTAGTGACATCTTCAAAGTAAACATGACGTGTTTGACTCATGATAACCTCAGACTTGAACAGCTTAACACAGCTCGACAGCAGTAACGGTCCTCCCTTGCTGAGCGCATGACGTTTTAGGAGGAGATTACTTTGATATTTAATGTCGGCTCGCCACTTGCACTGACCTTTTAGTGTAGCACATTCTGAGGGCATTGTAATTAGCACTGGTCAGAAAGAGAGTGAACGAGAAAAGGGCGAGACAGACGGGCCAGGAGGCATGTTCGGCGGAACACGTAGAAGACGTGCTCTGTGTGAGACCGCAGCCGCCCGCTGGGCGTTACAGCCCTTTTCACTTCCCATCTGCAATTATTTCCATCTCCACCACAGAACGGGCTGACCGCTTGACAAGTCAATTAATTCTTAATGGGCCCTCCATCTGGCTCTGTTCAGTCGGAGGTCTGTAGCCTCTCAGCACAGGGACCGATCTTAATGCTAATGACTGATGAGATTTTGTCAGGTAAAATCACCACTGACACTAACACCGACCACACAGGTGTAGTTATGGTTTACTGGAGATTAAACTATGGTTAGTGTAACAAAACCAGGTTTTAAGGTTTAGCTGTAGTCACCATGTTTTTTTTTTTTTTTTGCTTTATTGTATAAATAACATGGATAATTTTCATAAGGGTTTGACACATATTTATATTCATGCATTTAGCGGGTGCTTTTATCCAAAGCAACTAACAAGTGCATTCAAGCTATACATTTTTTTTATGTGCGTGTTCCCTGGGAATTGAGCCCACAACCCTTTGGACTTCTGCTAACGCAATACTCTACCACTGAGCCACAAGAATACATTATACCATGGTAGAGAATGACTACCCTTACAAAAAAGTAAGACAAAGTATTAAGATAATTTACCTAATAATGTATAAAGAACATGTACTACTTTGTAAGAATACTCTGATACAGGTAAAAGTCCTGCATTGAAAATGTTACTGGTGTGAACGTTAGGGTTACTTGCATGTATTGCATTATGCATAATTAGTTGTTATTATAATAGTGAGTACATGTAACGTATGTAACAAGAACACCTTAACATAGTGTTACCAAAAACATATGTCAGTGTAATTGTTTAATAGTTTAAATGGAGCTCTGCTAATTCCTTTCTTCCTTTCTTTCTTTCTTTCACACACACACACACACATACACATACACACAAGTGCATGGCTAATCCATTTCATTATAAATATTTATGTTGCTAATTACTCCAAGTACATTATTAATAGCTCTGAAATGTTTCTCAAAGAGGATATAATTAGGCAAGGAAATTAGTCAAAAGCTAATAAAGCTGGAAGTTGAAAAGGCATTTTTAAGCATAGCTCATTTCTGCCCCGCTTTGCAAAACCTGCAAGTTCTTGTTTCCTTGCCTCACATGCATTTTCATGAAGCGATATCTCACTCATCCATGGCTAATAAATACAGACCCTGGCAGTGTGGAATCGTCAAATATTAGCTCACATTCCATTAGCATGTATTAGCGCAATATGCTAGCTTTAATTAGGGACAGCTGTGTGTTTTTAATGCACTGTGTGTTTGCGTTCCTTCCATATTTACTATTAGGATTTGCAAGCCCTGCAAGCAAAGTATACGTAATAAACCAAGAATTATGTAAATTCAAATAATAATGTAAACAAGAACTGAATTAATACATGGAATGTGGTCCATTCACAGTGGGTTCTAAATTTCCCACCATGCATTGCTGCATGCACCGCACTTCTGTTTTGTTGTTGTATTGAAATTTCTCTTCCCCTTCGTGTTTGTTCAAACTGTGTGTATGTTTGAATGGTTTGTATTTCATGTTTGTTATTTTAAACTCCAACAATATTTTACAATATTATTATTTTTACTGTATTTTTAATAAATAAGAATGCAGTCTCCTTTCAAAAACAAACAAAAAAATCTACGTTTTGAACAGTAATGTAGTTGTTTATTTAAATAGATGATAGAAACAAGATAAAAGTAGAAGTACAGTAAGTAGATGCTAGTGTTCCATTCTGAACACAGCCTTCGTCTCATTCCGTATCGCTCTCGTTGTCTGTCTCCTGCTGTACAGCACTTGTCAGTCTAACGGGGTTCCATTAACAAGCCAGACAACAGGCCATTAGGCTCCAGGAGCTTAATTGCTCTTTAATTGGCTAATTAGTGCTCTGCTTTGTTTTTCACTCTCCCTTGACTTCTGTTATTTGCTTTTGATATCCCACCATCGTCTCACATTCTCCACCTACTGCACTTGTTTTTAGAGATGCTAGGGTGGAGGAGGTTATTGGAATACATGGAAAATAATGTGCATCTGTTTTTAAGGCACTGGGAGATACATGTATCCTCATCGACATCTTGGTCAGTACTCACTTCTGCTCATGGAGATCAACCTTTTGAAGTTTATTTGTAGTCATACTGAAAAACACCTGCTAGTAATGTTCAAGTAAACCCAGAGAACTATGTTCAGAATAGCATAGTATTATAGAATGACTAAAATATATAATATGGGAATTTTCTCGAGTTTACATTTCGCGAATTTGACGTTTCTCTCTGAAATATTAAATTGAAGTCCCATTTGAAATGTAGCTTACAAAAACGAATGTGTCCATTGTAAGTGGACTTTAAAATATATGTAGATTTCAACCCCTACACAGTTTAAACCTTTAAAGCTTCTACTTTGGAAGTTCTGGATGCCATGTTACTTTTGATTTGCTGATTAAGGATAGTTTGGACTGATTTCAAGTAGATGTCCAGGAGCAGAAATCCGTTCCTCTGATGTATGTTTAGCAAAAACAGAATGTTCTACATAACATCACTGCTAAAACTTTACAGCATGATCATTATACCAAATTTTACGAGCAGCGTTTTAAAATGTACTAGGTTTTGATGGAAGGATGCTTTACAAGTTTGGCTTCACGTGGCAGACACATGGATATAAATGAAAAATGAGAACGAAAGTCAACAGCAAGTAGGACTCAGTAAGGCAGCGCTGCACAAAACTGATTTCCTTTTTTGTCTTGCTTTCCTGGAAAAATATCCAAACATTATAAAATCAAAAGATACATGTAGAGATATAAAACAGCATAAGATGAAACAAGATGTCTTGTTTTCTGAGAAATTGAGCGAAATCACAGATCAAATCTGCCAAAAGGGTAATAAAAATAAAATGTTTTCTGAGCCCTTGAGCAGCATTTTGTTCTTGTTCATATTTCTTCTAATATCTTATGTAATATTGTGCGTCTCAAGTAATGTATCTTGATTTAAGAATGTTTAGATATTTGAATGAAAAACAAGACAAAACTACTGAGCAAGAAAAACACTTTTTGCTGCCTGAACTTTTATTTATGATTTTTTTTTACATTCTCAATATAAAATGGAATCATTGAAGGCTTTAAAAAACCTTGCAACATGAATGCTTTTCCCACCACTTTAGTTTCATTGTAGCCAACCTGAGTGAAAATAATCATCTGTTTTAGATTATGTATATAAAAGTTAATGCGGCGAGTGGGGCGGGGCCGAGAGGGTCGTGGGAACGAGGAGGCCAGGTGTAGTGATTGGAGATGAGCTACACCTGCGCCCCACCGCCGGTATCGAGTCCCACGTGATGGAAGGATATAAAACTGGAGCGACTCTAGTGAAGGACGAGAGAGGACCAGGCCTGGACAATATTTTATGTTTTGCTTTTAATTTGTGCGCACCAGTCGTCCGCGAGGGGCTGGTGCGCTGTTTTGTGTTTATTTTGAATATTAAAGTCTTTGTTTAATTGTCCGCCGGTTCCAGCTTCCTTCTTCCGGATGATTAGGAAGTTTATATCATTACAGTTAATAATAAGAAAGAAGACCTTAACAAATCTATTATATGAGAAGCACTGCTGGCATCTCACCCACAAGGACACTACAACACATAGACTGCCATAGCATTTGAAATGTTGCCATAGAAACACATTGCAAGACCAAGAATTACATTTATGCATCTTGACTTGCATTGTAAAGAATTAACAAACGTTTTTGTCTGTACATGCAGACAAAGAAAGAGTTAGCATGCGCCCGGTGTGTTCCAGCAATTTATTTGACGTACCTTATTGAATGTTTCATAGATGTTTCAAAGTGAAATGTCCAGTGAGTGGCACTGAAACGCACTTTCGATATGTGACTGTGGCCGTGTTTCCATTATGCTGGTACAGGCATGTATTGCTGTGTTTTTATTATAGGGGTGGTTCATAATTCAAATGCTCCGGACGTGTCGCTAAATGGTTAATGGTTTCACGATATTTGCACATGAGCACTATACCACACAAGTGAAGGGCTGCATAGCATGAAAAACCATACATATAAAACTTTATATGTGATGCTAACATTTAAAAGTATACATTTTCAAATCTCGCAACGTGTTAACATTTTTTTGAGGTCCTAATCGAAACTCTGCCCCTGTAAATCCTAAGTGTGAATCCAATTTTACTGCCTCTCATGTTCAAACTATAGCGATACATACATATAGGTACGTTTTTTTTTTAGTTATGCAGAAACTAGGTAGATATTTTCAATAAGCCTAGGTAGCAACCACCAGTTTGCATAATGGACTGTTTTTGTACATTGAAAGTAACTGGAAGTGGCTGACATTTGAAGCCTTGCACATTTAAGTAAAATATGGTCATGCCTGGTTGCATTGGTGGATACAAACTTATGGAAGCAAACAGGTAGATCCTAAATCTTTCTCTCTTTGGGAGTCATTTCAGATGGGATGTTATGGCTTTGCATGCAGAAACATGCTCACACATCTCGTGCTTTGCTCATCAACATGGCTCCTATGGGCAGAAACAGATATAGATTGACCTTTTCTGCTCAGCTTCCAAGATTACCACAATCTGCCCTTCTCATTACCACGGGAACGTTTCACACAGTATTAGACTTAATAAATGACTTTTCCTCGCCTCCTCCCTCTTTTCGTATTGCCCATTCACGCTCCCCTTGCTCTCTCACTTGCTCACTTTTCTGCTCCTGAGCCGATAACCCAGAGTCCCCTGGGGCTTGGCCTCCATAATCACGTCAGTTCACAGCCCGCTTATTTGAGCAGAATTGCTTAATTGGTATGTGTTCTACATAACTGTCGGAGTATTAGACTCACAAATGAAGGTTAGAACCTTGGTGCTTGTAATCGACTGAAAGAAATTGATTTGCGCTCAGACACTCTACAGGGAGAGAACTTTATGGTTCTCTAAAGAAATTAAGCTTTATAATTGTGTATTTTTTTTCAGTCCCCTCCCCCTAGAACACTTTTTCTTTATTTTATACATTCACTAAAAACACTGTATTGATATTCAGACAAGTAGCAGTGGTATCGAAAAACATTTCTTTGATTAGGCAAACTATGTTATGGTCATCTAGTGTGATCCTGTTTTCTTTGTAAACGTTTCTCTGGGTGTAAAGTGCCTTATGTCGTCTTGTGTGATTTGTGTGATTTATGACACTGTCAAAATGCGATGTCCAGTAAGTGGTGCTAAAAGCATGTTCAGTTTTAACAAAAACAGATTAACGTGAATTTGGCAACATTTTATGAAGTTAGTTGTACATATCTTAGCAGTTCGGAAATGATATGTCTGAAATGTGAGTGGCACTAAAAGATTAATCGTGTTTGAAAATAACTTACCACCTACATTTAAAAATACATTTGCTGAAGCAACCAGGCCATTTACGCTTGTTTCTTGAATTTATTATCATGACTCAAACCCAAGTGCTCCACACTGCAAGTGCAGTGCTGTACCAGGTAAGTGACAGTGCAAGTTTACTACATCAGAACAGTAAAAGCAATACATATGAAGCTGGTTATGTGATTCAAACATCAAAATGTATTAGTTTGCAAATCATGTATTAAGTGTTTGATGAAGACATGTGCATGTGTACACTAGTGTCTGCATAGTGTCAATAAAGATTAATCTAATCTAAATATATATATATATATATATATATATATAATTAATGTATAAAAACATATGGGATAAACATGTAGCCTGTTCAATAGTTTATACTGCTTTATGGTCCAATGGCACATTTAATTTTTATTTTTTCTAGAGTTATTTGTCAACAGGAGATGTTTCGGAATAAAAACTGATTTGCATTGTTGCATCAGCTAAGCATTTGACACCAAGGTACACAACATTACATATTCCTTTATGCATCTATTCCTCATAGCCTCGTTTTCACTCATGAAAGATGAAATATGTTGTCTACCATGACTAAGGTCCATAGAGATTCTCATAAAGTGGTTTTATAAGGTTTTAGATGACAGTGTCAAGGAAAAGTTACCTTGTATAGTACTAGAGTAGTATAGGTTTCAGTAGCTCAACTGGTTGAGCATAGCATTGGCAACACCAAGGACATAGGTTCAATTCCTAAGGAACATGCACAAGTTTTAAAGTGCATACAATACCGTGAATGTATTGTAAGATGCTTTGGATAACAACATCATTTAAATGCGTACATTTAGTGTTGTAGGTAGTTCACTAACACAAGATAGTTTGTACTTTGATGTTTGTGAATAGTTTATGCAGAGTTCAAGCTTAGTGCATTAATAAGGAGGTGTGAAATCTTTTTTGTGGGAAATATTATATGTTTCAAATGCAGAGAATATTAAAATGTAATAATATCATTTGCAAGATTTGCCCTGGATGAGAGCGACCTGATATTGAGCCCCAGCTTCAGTTATCAGTGGGTATTCTTATATGAATATTTATAAGATTACACAAGTACCATGTTTCCAGACAAGGAACATCTACAGTCTCCTTTGGATGTGTGCCAACTGGGTTTCTATTATTGGGTAGAGAAGGTTGTGGAGTTTTTTTTTGAATTTTTTACCAGAAGTGTAAGATCTCTATCCCAAATTATTTTTCTAGATCATGTCTAGTAAAGTCCAAGTTTTCTCAGAAGAATTGTACTTTGAAATTCTTTCATTTAAACTGATTATGATATATGTGGTCTGACACAAAGTCTGAGCCTCAGTCTAAAATTATGTTACTAAAACCACTTACACTGAAAGTTGAATCACCTTAAGATTGATTCTCATATTCTTCAGCTCTCAGAGGCCTGGAATCGATGCTAATGTTTGTGCAATTTACATTAGGCTTGTCAGCTTTAAGGCTTTAAGGAAAAGTTCATCTCAAAAAATGAAAGAAAATTTGGTCTGTTTATTCAAACCTTGTGATATTCCAAAATAGTTTTGAGGAAGGACTGTATGGGCCGATAATCATTGGTGGTTCTTAATTGGTAGCTCTGCAAATAAAGTATTTTTAAACACCAAAATCTATGTGTGTGCCTGGATGTGGAATTTTGTCTTTTCTGCTGAATGAGATTCGCTTATAGTAGTTTACGCTTTTACTTTATTTCTTCTGTAGAATGCAAAAAGAAACTTCAGCGAACTGTGCTGGTCGTTCTCTTTCATGCAGAATTTGCTTTGAAAAGGATGTAAAAGTATAATTAAAATGGTTCAAACAATGGTCATGTAGGTTTGGAACGACATTGAATGTGCTTTAATTTTTGGGTGAACTATTTCTGTAAATATGACACGCAATATAGTATAATAAAAAATAAAAAATATAATAAAAATTTATTATGTTATGTTATGTTGCATGTTGGCTTTGAATGCAAATGAGTTCTGTTTTAAAACTCGTATTTGTCCAAATAATTCAATCTGCCCCAGTTTTGACCCACTCAAACTAAACCCATAGAGTAGAAGCTTCAACATTTGTAGCATTAGCATGCTAGTGATTACTGATCTTCTCTTGATCTCTTCTAGGATTAGCCAAGCCCTTAGCATTTTAGCTTATCTGGTTGACACCTGTTTTTATTGACATAAGAGCTGAGTTTGAACAGTTCCTCCTCCCACAGTCTGATGCGATCTGTCTTCGTACCCTCCCTAGTGAATCTTATCTGTTTTGGATGAGTATTTTGGCGGATCTTTTCTGGAAGACAGATTTATGGGTTTAGCCATTTGGCTTTAGGCTTCAGTTCTTGCGAAATCTCTGTGAAGTTCATAAAGTACAGCCTTTATTCTTTTGATGATGTTCAGGGATTGTGATAACCTATTTATTTCTATACTTAAATGTAGCAAGAAACGCGCCCTGGAATAGACCATTCCAGAACTGTCATCTGGATTGGTTGGATTGTAGTCCATCTCAGCTCTAGGCTTCCAACATATGGTCTGTTGAGCTTTTGAAGCAGTTCAAACAGTCAGATATATTAATAAAGGCGATGGACCGAACTCACGTTTTTCTAGGCAGTCTGTCTGTTGAAACATTCCAACAGTTCATCTCATAATAGCTGTTGTATGTTTCTGTAGAGAAAGATTAAGGGTGCGGCCTGGGAGATAGTTGTCTAAACATAGAGTTAAGACCTTCAGACTGTGTTTGTACATCTGCTGCATTTGTCAGGGTCAGGACTTACACTTTGAAGTCCTGGTTTGGGATTTGGCTGGATCTTGAAGCTTGGATTGGATTGAAGCATCTCTGGTATTAGCGCTTAGCACTTTTTTTTCTCCTAGATCCGTGGCCCAGCTCAGTCCTCGCCACTTTTACCATGAAATTTGAGAAATTATTTCAGCTCTACTTTGACTGTAAGGGACTATATGGAACATGTAATTATTATTATTTTATTGTAAGACTGTCTAGTTTATCATTAGGCCAAGTTTGACCCCTTAGATTTCTACCATGAAATGGCATTTGCAAACCATTGCACCTCTTTAAAGTCTATTTTTTTAATTAAACCTTTAAGCTATATAGACTTTAGTTACATTGCATCTCGATTTTGCCACATTCTCATTTTCATATACTCGTTTACAAAAATGTTTAATTCAAGATCAGTCATCAGTATTTTGGCCTTTTCAAGAAAACAAATGGGGACAATTTAAATTTCATTTAGATTTTATCTTCTTCGTAAAGTCTGCTGTATGCTGTTTTTAGATAATGTTATTGAGTTACAGTTCTCTTATACTAGACTTCACTTCTCCAAATCAAAGAAAAGATGTTAGACTGAGATGTTATTTCTGTTCTTGGTTGCCATAATGTCACATGCAGATAAAGATCTCTTCGCCTCTATTTTAAATCTAAGTTTCACAGCATAACCTGAATATAAAATGAGGAAGGGAGGTGCAGGCTCATTGGTCAAGGCCTCGTCTCTGACACAGTCAGGAGGAAATATGGAAAGGAAATTAAATTGCCCCATCATTCTGACAAAGGGAGGTGAGAGGAGGGAACTGACATGCCTTGTCACGCTTCATTGTTTCAGATCTCAAGTCTCATAAATTTGCACGGCTCTCATGAAAGAAAGCAATAATGCGTTATCACATTGCCACCATAATTAACATTCACCAACTGTAACTGATCCATCTTTCATTCTCTCCGCTCAGGAACTACCTAAACGTGTGTGTGAGTGTGAATAAGTATTCCATTTTGTGTCTTTGTAGGTGCCTGATATTTTTGCCTATACTCTCTCTGCCGCAAAAATCCCCCAAATTTCATCGCAATCGTCCTCTTTGATCCCTGCGTGCTGACATTCTTTCAGCCTCAAAATGGCAGCAGTCATTTTGAACACCAGGCATGTGCGCTAGTACACTCAATATCGCAGTAGGTACCCACTCTAGCAGGGGTGACAATTCTTCTCTTTCAGACAATGTGGCATTAGTGCTTGTTAGCTCCACCATTAGCTATAGAGCTCTCAAATTGAGGCTTTGGCCGAGGATGTGTTTGGCTGGCTCCACTTGGAATTCCGTACCATGTATTTACTCCTGTGAGGAGAGTATTAGAGGGCTGCTTCGTTGAGCTCACAATTACTATAATCACAAAATTTCAAGTTGACGCGTGCCCACGGTGGAGGAGAAATGGAAGGTGCAATTATTTAAGAAGCTCCTGTTAGCTCTTCTCAACCATGCTTCAGTGCTCATCAGCCACAGCACCAATTCTTCAACAACATCTACAACAACCTGCAATTGTGGCTTTTTGCTCCACAGCTGATGGAATCCATTTATCAGGATGGCGCAGTGTGCAACTAGCCCTCCGCTATAGCCGATCCCCCACCCAGCGGTGGCCTTTAGGTTCGTGTTTGTTTGTTTTTCTGCATTGTGTAGCAATTTGATCAAAGCCATTTTTTTTTCTTTTTTTCAGCTTTAGAAAAGAAACCTGTCCAATATAACAGTTTTATCATTAAAGGTTGTAGGGCAATTCCAGATCAACCACAAGTGGATGAATTTTGTGAAGGAGATCTATTCGGTATAGCACTTAAAAAAAAAAGAGAGAAAAGTTAAGGCCTTTTCACATGACTCACGTCAGGGCTTCAGTGCACTGTTGAACACGCGGCTTTGACCTCCACCTGAAAAGCATCATCAGTAGCAGCATGGAGAGGCAGTTTTACAATGTTTTTAGGAAGAAAGTGGGAGGAACACTCGGTTTCACAACAAAACCATGTATTTGAGCTTAGAATGGAAAAACTAAGCACAAAAATATACTGCAGAAAAAGGACAGTTGAAGGCACACGTAGGCAAAAAAACATTGAATGATAAAGTGTGAAAGATAAATATATAAATGCAGTTTATGTATATATGTATATATATATATATATATATATATATATATATATATATATATATATATACACAAGTAAAAAAAACATTTGAACAAAAGTACCATAATAATTTTATTCACATATTTTTAAAATTGCAGCCATTTATTTTTACTACATTTCTTGTTGCATGGTACCCTAAAGAAATGATGTAATTGAGCCTGAATATGTGAAATTCACAAATAGAGGTGCAAAGACAATGCATATGGTAATGACCTGAACCAAGAAAGTTCAGCGAAGGGTCAAAGTTGAAATAGTTTGAATTTTTTAATTGTTTAGTTTTGAATGTTTCACTCATTGACGTGCAATGGGGCTGACTCTTCAATGTAGGTTCAATGTAGTGCTATAGTTCATGTCAAACGGCCTTCATGATGTTTCCAATTGATGTCCAGGTTCACAGAAATAAATCAAATTCTAGAAATAATTTATATAATCTGAAATGACTTGCAAGGGTGACTGTTTTTTTCCTTGAAGACCAGTGAAGAGTCATAAAGGATATTCAGTCATAAAACGATATTTGTAGAAGGGTAAGATGATGTGTGAATATTAGGTAATGCAACCTTCAGATTTAGATTCCCTTTCTTTATAACGCCTAACTTTCAAGTTTCAGGTGAGATAATCCACTGGTTAAAGTCAGCCCGCATGGGTGGTCTCAATCTGACTCATTCCTGCTGTGCAGGCGCACCTTGAAAGCCACAGCAATGATTCTCCATCTCACAGATCGGGTGTGTATAAAGCTGATTAGTGCTCTTTTAGTTTTGCAAAGGAGAAGGCTTACCCGCAATGTAAACCACTTCCTATGGCTTTGTTTGCAAGGATGTGAAAAAGTTTGATGTTCTTAATATAATTGCCACGTCTGCTTTCTGTGCATTGCGAAAACAAAGAAAACTGAAAACTGAGCTATAAAAAATCTCTGGTGTATACACTGAAACATGAATCATTTGTGCATTTGATTCATTTAAGTGAATTAATTTGTTTGGATGGTTTATTCATGTAAATGAACTGGTTCAAAAAAAAGGCATTTTGTTTTACTGCATCTAATTGTTTTGCAAAATATCGCCATCCATCACTGGTTTAACTCAGTTTTATACAGTTATATTTATTGTAAAATCAAGTGTGATTCTGTTAAACAGGCCTCTTCTGTGAGTTATATACATTGCCTTGTTAAATAGCTTCAATACATTTTGTTAGTCGTTTGTGGCTTTTAAAATTGGTATCTTAGCTTTAGTTTAGCAAGATGTCATCTTATAGTAGATTCCCCAGCTCAAAGATTCCATTGATATGATTAAAAACAGTCATTTTGGAAACCAATGTTGTGCCACAAGTTAAAAACGTACTCATCTGAAAAAACTTCAATATACAAATGTGTGTCAGTTTTCAACAGGAGTGAATTATAAGTGCCTAATTGTCAGTTGTTCACCGTTTCGGAATATATATGGGTTGCTTTTTGGTTAAATGTGTTTGGTAAACACAAACATCCTGTAAACAGAACAGTTCATGTGCAAGATTTCGTGTGCGTTTGGTTGAAATGCGAGAGATGGTGAGTGAGGCATGTAATTGCATTAACCATTTTCATCCTCGTGGTGAAAGACCATGTGGTTCTCCAAAACACGGCTGACCAGTTTCTCAACACTTTAAATACTTTTCTTGCTGGAGGTCATTGGGATGATTTCTCGAGCCTCAGCATAGCATTACTGTCAGATGATTTGAAAGGCACAAAGAACATCATTCATTAAGAGACTGAAGTCATTAAATGCTTTTCCACACTCATTTTGTTTTTAACGCTGCTTGAGACACCAATAGGCCAACGTGCGTGGAAAGCCCAGTCCTGTCAGGATTTATGATGCACATCCCAAGAATTAGAAGATGCTACTTAAATGTAAAAGTATTTTCAGATCATAAAATAGACATTATGACATATCTTTGTGAAAAGGAAATGGAAATGAAGAGAAAACAGGAAGAGGTTACAAGTACTTTCATATGGCTTTTTATTAGTGTGTTTAAGACAGATCAAATTTTAATTTGTGCAGAACACTATAAACTATTGACTGTATGAGTGTCTTATGACTGGTCTTGTGGTTTTTCGCTGCAGTTTCAGTTTATACACTGATCAGGCATAATATTGGCAACCTTCCTAATATTGGTCCCCCTTTCGCTTCCAACAAAACGTTTCAAAAAAGGCATGAGCCCATCAACTTTGAGGACAAAATGTTCATTTGCTGCCTAATATATTCCACCCACTCGCAGGTGCCATGATGAAGAGATGATCGGTATAGATATTCGCTTCACATTTCAGTGGTCATAATGTTATGACTGATCGGTGTACATTAAGCGCAGAGGTATTTATAAATCAATTGCTTTAAAAACGTTTTACCTTTTAAATGAGGTAAAGCTGTTGCTTTTTGTTCCCACTTCTTCTCAGTTTGTGAACTTCCCTCTTTCAGTCCTTTCAATCAGTTTCTTGAAGCACGACCCTGTTAGCCTTCTCCAGACCTCTATAAGAGAGACCGTGGCCTCTGTTTACTGGCCACTCAATCATTTCATAGGACTCATTTCATGAATCATTTTCTTCAAAAGGTGTTCCACACAGTCCCTGGTGTCAGCATATTGTTCGTCACTTAGAAACATGAGTGATTCTCAGGCTTCCGTTTGAGGCTTTGGTTAGATGTACTGGATTACAGTCATTTCAAGCGATATGAGGTATGTTCCCAGAACTGTCTCAGTGCCGGTGAGAGGTTGATCTGTGAAGAGATTAATCAGATCGAGAGATGTTCTACAGCAGCTGTTGGCAGCCTCTATTGCATGTTCACCCAGGTCACCCAGTTATGTATTCAACACTCATGTCAAAGTATCAGTAAGATTCCTTCGTGTATAGTGACTCACATACAAGTTAAAATATTCAATATACAAATGTTTTTTTTAGTTGTTGAAGTCGAAGTCTATAATCAGTCAATTGAAATTGTGAAAATAAAGACTCATTTTTAAAAATTGGTTAATTTTAGGACCAGTATATGACAGGTGTGGCACAGATGTTAGTTTTAGGCTCTTTTACTTTTATTTGACAGCATTTACTGGCCATATTTTTTTAGCAGTCCTAAAAACTGTATGTGCATTATTTAATATTAATTGCAGTTATTATTATTATTATTATAAAAAATATATAATGTATAAAACTATTAATATTATTATAAAATTAAACAAATCAGTAAATATAATAATCATAATCATGATGATGTATCATTGATTGACTGATTCAAACTAATGATTAGTTTGCAAATCAGACATCACTATCACAGTTATACACTATACACCTCTGATATCACCTCTGACAGTTTTTTTAACAGCATTGAGTTTGTTTTCATTACTACCTTAACCTTCGTCTCTTCCTGTCTGTGTAACAGCCTGTTAAAGTGCTCTGATCACAGAGTGGATGTCTTCTTTTAGGCAGCTGTTGGGTTTGGCTTTCTGCAAGGCCAGGGGAAAAACAGCTGACTCTACAGTGGTACCAGATCTTTATATAGCACAGGGACGTCCAACCGGTTAGCATGATACTGACAACTAGATTAATGACCATACTCTCTCTCTCTCTCTCTCTCTCTCTCTCTCTCTCTCTCTCTCTCTCTCTCTCTCTCTCTCTCTCTCTCTCTCTCTCTCTCTCTCTCCATTTATTACACTCAGCTTACTATGTTTGTTTATAAACCTCTTGAGGGAGGTTTATATATTTCGTTGCTGAGACAAGTCAACCTGCGTTTGGCGAGAGCAGTTTGGGAAACATTTGTGAAATAGTTTGTGAAAGTTTAAATATTATGGAAATATATAGATTTAAAATTCGAAGTATTTCATATATGCATTTTTATGTCTAAAATTTATTTTTTATAGTGTATATATACTTTTTTGATAACTTCTCGATATTTATATATATATATATATATATATATATATATTATATTATATATATATATTTATTTATTTTTTTTTTTTTTTTTTTTTCTTTGTAATTTATGTTGATAGATGCTAGTTTTAGTTTTTTTTTTTGTCTTAGTTTTATACATGTAGTATTGATTTTCAATAATAAATTAATGAATTTTCTGGGTATTTGTTTGATTAAATAATAGATCTGTGTCGTGTCATTGACAAATCTTTACTTTAACACCAAATATGCCGCATTTACCAACAAGGCTATTTATTTATTTGTCAAATATTTGTTACCATTCCTGGACATACATCCTATCTTTAACCCTGACAGACTACAATATAAATCTCATCTGTTTTAAGTTTTCTCCCTTGATTTTGTATGGAAATACTATTGCGTCGTACATCAAGATCTCTTGTCAGCTATTCAAAATGCATTAGCACCGTGTGCTCTTAGCTCTATGTGATGGATCACATTACTCGCATGCTGTATTCAGGCCATAGCTCTGTGGGGATTTTTCCTGTTGTTTCCAGATAGCTGCTCCCCCTCTGCCCTCATTTTAGTTTAATTGAGTCCTCGTTTCACAGGACCGCTTCAGCGTCTGGGATCAAACTGGGAGCTCCTGCCAGGCCAGTGGGACTGCAAACCACATGAGGCAGAGCGAAAGAGAGAGTGATGAGCAAATCCCTCTGGGCTTTGTGCGGGCTGCTCTCCTCCCCTGAGTCACTGTGTCTTTATCTCCTCCGCCGAGGCTTCGTTAGCCATTAGCGACAGGTCTCCGTTAGTAACGACACAGGGGCTCTAGGGCTGTGCGGTCAGGATCAGACAGGAAATAAGATGCTCCCGCAGGAGGGACGGCAAAGTCTCCACACAGTGCTGATTTTTAAAGTAGAAGGCTTAGAGAAGATCATTTTTTGGTTGACCCTAGTGCAGAAAGAAAATGAGGGGGAACGTAGGAAATGTCACTAGCAAGATTTGAACTAGTAAGCATGAGCTCCAGAGCTTAGTGTAGCGTAGCAATTGTGCTTAAGTAGTTTATTAAAAGTTCTTTGTAGCTCAACTTAAAGTAGACCGGCATTAACATGTAACACATTATGTTCACCAAAAGGCATTTAGCACCAATGCTAGCATTATTGTTATTTCCATATTACAATGCATTACAAATACATTTAATTTGTAGATATTTTATTCAGAGAAATGTATATTATTTTATCATTTTTTTTACAATAGTGTTTTCTAGGTAAATAAATTAAAACAAATTATAGTCAAAAATTATTTAGAAAGAAGTGTGATTTATTGTATATTTTTGTGTTTATTATTTGAGTGCTGATCCTCCTAGACTTACATTTTAAATATGTTGGTGTATTTTATTTTATTTAGCTAGCACACACACACACACACACACACACTTTATATATATTAAATTAATTAATGGCATTATTTCCATTAAAAAATAAATTACCATTAAAAATGCATCCCATTTGTAAATGTATCCTCGACATACATAGCTAGGTTTTGACCTCAGCTGCAATATTTTAATGTAATCTGTCAAGGCGATAATGTGAACCGGACCTTATTTTTGTTCAAAACAGGTGTGCAGGCTTAATGAGACTGCATGCATGTTGCAACACTACACATTTGTGCTGGAGACCATAGTCTGGTTTTAGAAGTGGAGATAAACACTTCAGATGTTGTCGCAGTGGGTCCACGATCCCTCAATGTCAGCTCATTTATGTTTAGCAATTCAGAGATGGAGTTAATGAGATCCCCACAGGCCGCCCCCAACAGAGGCTTTCCACTGCGCTCCCAATGTAATATACATCATGTCTGCTTTCAAATCAATTACATTTTTTATCTGATAAAAACGTAATGCGCCTTGATTGAGTTTTCAGCACGGCAGTCGACAGTGTTTTCGCAGCCTGGAAAGGGAGCCAATTATAACAGGAAGTTTAATCAAATTAAATTCCACTTCACCCAGATGCACTCTTTGTGGAATGTGACTGAAAATGTTTGTCTTAATTTGTTTTGTACTTTTGTTGATGTTTCTGCTTTTTGATAAATCGCTTTCCTGAAGAGGAAATATTTTGAACTCAATGAAGCGTGACACAGCGGTACATCAGGCCATGATGGATGGAGTCTTTATTCCTTCGCAACTCTGTTGTTGTTAATTTCAGGAAATTTATTTGAAATCTATTTATTTGTTTATTCGCTTTTTCAGCTTGATATCTTTTAATTTTCGTCTTTTCATTCCCTCTTTCTGTCTTATACTCCTGCTGGTCTATTATTGGAGCTGTTTGAAGTTGGATGTTTTTACTGTTTCCTGTTTTTACACAAGTGGAGACCATATGATACTGTATCCCATGACAATGTTGAATGTTGAACAAGGTTTCTGGATAAATAGAAATTACCACAGTAGTCATGCTAGTATCATGCTAACATTTATCATGTTTAATTATAATAAAAAAATTGAAAGATGGAACATATATATATATGTGTGTATATGTGTGTATATATATATATATATATATATATATGTGTGTGTGTGTGTGTGTGTGTGTGTGTGTGTGTGTGTGTGTGTATATACAGTATATATATATATATTACCAGTAAAACTTTTTTGAACAGTAAGATTATGATAACACTATACGATAAGATTCCATTAGTTAATGTTAGTTAATGTATTAACTAACATCAGTGAACAATGAACAATACATTTATTCCAGTATTTATCTTTGTTAATGTTAGTTAATGAAAATAAAGTTGTTCATTGTTTGTTCATGTTAGTTCATAGTGCTTTAACTTATGTTATTGTAAGGTGTTATTCTTTAGTGCATAGAAAGATCCAAAGATCAGCATTTATCCTAACATTATACACTACACCATTCAAAAGCTCATATATATTCATTCATAATTTCATATATATATATATATATATATATATATATATATATATATATATATATATATATATATATATATATATATATATATGTATGTGTATGTATATATGTGTGTGTATACATTTTCTTTTAATTTTAAATTTTTGCTTTGCTTTTTGTTTTTAAATTATATCTATTTTTTAATGTTTAATGTTCATATATTTCCATTTTATTAGTTTTGTGTTATAATGATAAATTATATTGTATCGAATGTTTAATGTTTGGTTTAGTCAAAGACTTGTTTCAGTTTGTTTTGTTTTGTCCTGTGAGACTGTGAGATTTTATTACAAAGGCCACAGATGCTGCCTGTAGAAGTTGTGTTTAGGCCAGACTATTCCTTTATACGAATATCCTTACATTCTTGTAATTTGAATATAAAGATATTATATATATATTTGTGACTTACTGCATGCATTTCTTTAATAAACAATGATTTAGTGCTAGGCCTCTCTCTCTTTTGCTATCTCTCTCCCTCTCTCTTGCTCGCTCTTTACCTCCTTTCCAGCCCTGCACATAAATCAATTGAGATGAAAGTTCCATAATTGTGCTTGCTGGGAGGGATTTGAGCAGAATTGCACTATGAATTTTTTAAAGGGAATTTTTACTAGCTGTTCTGCAGGATAGGAGGGAGAGGAGAGGTGAGGCCGTAGAGGATTTATGCGCCTGACTTCTTCATTACCGAAGTCATTTTGCTGCAGATGATAGTGTTGAGCCTGAGGGGACATTGGTCCCAGCACACTAACTCAGATTTTAAACCTGCTTAATCTTTCGAAGAGAACATTTCAGCACAGCAATATTAATGTTGCATTAGGGGTTATATTTTTCTGCTAGTGAGAGAGGGGGCCGAGTTTAATTTTTGCTGGATTTCTCCAAGTGGATAATGAGCAAAGTTGTTCCGCTTGCAATCAGATTAAATGTATGTGACATTAAAGAGAAATAGAGTTTGTATTTGGTGTGTTTAGATGTTTTTTTTTTTTTTTTTTTTATTAGCCACTATAACACCAATTTAAAATTTCTTTAAGAATGGACACTCATGTCCTTGTTTTTGTATTTGATGCCAGTGATCGATATTTGTTCAATATTAACACAATTTTTGTGTGATTTTTATTTTTGAATTGTTATTGGTTGCATTGACATAATGGATGATTCAATTTATTACGCATGCCTTGAGATATGTTTTGGTCATGACGACAAAGCACAGTACTTCCATCTGACACGTGTGCTTTGACCAGCAGCTGATAGTAAGTTAAGTTCCCAGTCTTGAATATCAACATATGCAGTCTCTCTCCTTTTGTCTCCTTTTGTCACACATTTTCCAGCATCCTAGGCCAAAAATGGTCCATTAGAGAGAGTTTGAACTCCAGGGCTGATCCCCATAATTGTAATAATCATAATTTTTACAAACTGAGCAGATGACTTCATTAGGTTAATCTGAACATGTACACACTGTATCATTGCTCTGACACCAGACTCGTTCATTAAATGGCGGTTACTTCCGCTTGTTTGACTCCTCGTAGCTTTTTATTATAAGCCAACCACTGTATGAAAGCTGCACATGGGTTGTGTTTAGCAGGATAGCACTATCAAGAACCCCAACTTCCAATCTTTCCAGGTTAGGGTCAATTTCTTTGATTTGGACAGTTCAAGAGGAGTTGAATTTAATTCATTTGGCAACTTGAGAAGTGTACATAGAGGTGTAGGAATCAATCAGTGCTGCACGCGGAATTCCATTGTATCTCCTGAATTGAAATGGAGCTGACCCCATCTCTGCAAATGACCACTTTCTTTCTGTAAAAGAGTTCTGTCTGCTTTCAAGGTTAACACTCTAAACATGCCAAGTCTCATTCGACCGCCTGCCCTGCGAACGCTCAATTTAACAGCCCACTAGGCTGAGGAACATAGGGCTAAATCCCTCTCCTGGAGCGGATGGAGACGGAGAGAGATGATTGTATTAGCTTGTCAGCACCTAATGTTGAGCTCAATGGGCAGCAGAGACAAGCAGATATAATTAGTTGCCTCTTACTAGATATCAGCAGAGTCAGACTGACAGGAACTAATGCAATGGAAACAAGAAATGTTCGTTTTGTTGATACTGGTGTGTCGGGTGTCATAGACCCTTCGTGTTTAGTTTGATAATATTAGCTAGAAAAGTTCAAGATCATATCAAATCTATTTGCATATTTTAAGTCCAACATAACTTGAGTGATACTACACAGATCTCTGGTAGTAAAACATTATCATGGGGATTCATTAAGAATGACGTGCGCACTGTTGTCATCTTATTCATAGTTATCTTATTGTGTTTCCACTCACTTTGTGTATAAAGAATAATTTACTTCTAAGGTTTCTTTTTTTTTTGTCAGGAATTAATTAATTACATAGATTTTTATTCAGAGCTCATGTTTTATTGGAATGATTTTGTGCACAGTTGAGCTTTTTGCTTTCATTATTGATAAGCTGCATGTGGTTAGCATCACCATCTTGGATCCAAGAGGTCTTGCATCAGATAAGAAGCCAGCTTGGTTTTCAGTGATTTATCTCAGCTTCACTCTAATTTAGTGCAGTGAAAGTCTGTCTGATCCAGAATGGCTTTAGTACAAGTTGTGCACTAGCAGAAATTGGATATTTGACACCTGTGTTAAGAAAAAACAAAATCATTTGTTTTCTCCCTAAATTGTGTCTTGTGTATGTATTTTATTGATTTGTATACATTTTATTTTTGTCATTTTAGAAACATAATAGTAACATAGAATAGAATTACAGCAACAAAATAAAAAATTCAAGTTCATGTAATGATATACACCTGTTGTTACACTGCTAGAACTTCATAAAACCACCAAAATTCACTTTGAGACATCTGGTGAAGTATAATAATAAAAAAAATAGTTTAAGAAATTGAAAAACAGAAGACATTTGTTTCATATACCATTATCTAATGCATTAAAATACAGATATTTGATCTATTGAGACTTGTATCCATATTCATTTTAGGGCAGCTATAGATGTTTAGGTGCCACAAAATGTAGAAGATTGCTTTCTGTTAGGAGAATTCCAACAATCAAGGAATGCCAGCACATTACAACAAATTTGTTGCGGATCCTCTGCAGAGTCCAAGCGTGACCAGTGCAGAAAAGAAGATTGAATGGGGGTATTCTCTAGGATTTGTGAAAGAGCCCCCTACAGGGCCCTCGTAGCTGGGGAGCCCACCCCCTCAGCAAGACCTGCTCCAACCAGTGACCTTGAAAATCCCAGGAAGCACTTTGTGACAGTCTCCCAGGCAACGGTCTAGGTTCGCATGGTAACTAGCAGCTTGACTCAATCAATCAAGCCTGGGCTTAGACTTTGAGAGCGGGGAGGAACAGACCTGGAAGGCATACAAAATCTTTTGGAAGGGGATCAAAAAGAGGGTGATGCGTTAATGTAGTGATGCCTTGGGTTTCCTGGGTGTCTGTGAATAGGGATTACTTTGAAGAGAGAAAATCCTCACTTACCATAAGATACATAAGACAAATGATTTACTTTCTCAGTTCAAACCAGAATTACAGTCATGCTTAACTTTTTCTGATTTGTGTTTGAATGCGCTTTATGCACACATGTGCCGTTTGAGATGCATTGGACTTTAATGAGATGGAGGCATTCTCTCTAGATCTGACAGCATCTGCAAGCATCCGATAGGAACGTCTCAGAAAACAGACACAACAGAAACAAGTCAAATCTGAAGAACTGGAGACATTCTACAGAATTCCACTTTGAGCTTAAGAATGACTTGCTGCCCACGACATTTCCAGATCTTTTTTTCTGTGTCCATATGTCTCAAAGGAGACTGTTTGGAGCACACACTGGGAACTTCTGACATTCAAATGAGCTTGATTGAAATACACAGCTTCATTTTCAATAGGACATAAGAAGGTGACTTTGTTCATCGGGAGCTGGATAATTAGCATCTCACTTGATACACCTAAAAATTTGTATACTACATAATTATTTTTATTATATAACTTTTATTGATACTAATGACTCAGAAACTTAAAGAGCCAGTAAGATGAAAATTCTAAGCTTCCTATCACTGTTTATAAGTCCTGTACATTAGGTTTAAATCCATCCAAAGTTAAAAAACATTATCATTTTGTCAAAATATCATTTTAAAATTACCTCAATTCTCAGAGATCCCCAAACGGTTCGGGCGAAGCTGTTCAAAAGATACAGTTTCCTTAAACCCCACCTTTCGGTAGCATACTATGTTCTGATTGGTCAACTGACATAGTTTTGATTGGTTGTTCCGCATACAACTTCATGGTAAACAATGTATTAGCATCTTTTTGGGGTGAAGTATGTCTTATTCCTCTAATCGCGTGGTCACATTAGATATAATGAAGGGAGACGTGAAAAACGGACATCGCGTTGTTTTCATATGGATTACTTTATCACAGAATATCTGTTAGCAGCACTTGTTACACTTCATTTTAATGACGTGTTTGTAAATGAAGATCAGCGCAGACGAAGGCTGCAGACAGCACACATACTGATAAGACGCTCGGGAAAAAACAAACACATAACTTCATAATCATACTTCGCTTCTCCCCAGATAGTAGGCGGAGATTATTATGCAAAGTGTTCCTAGTGACGTACATAGAGATGGGCAAAAGATTTGAAATCTATAACGACTCATTTCAGCGATTCAGAGTCGACTCCTTACTTTAGAAGCCAATAACTTTATAAATCGTGTACTTTTTGGTTTAATTACTTTGCACTTTGTTTACACAGATGGACAACTACATCATACACTGTAATACAGGTCATTTTTGATTTCCCATCTGTGTGGCTCTTTAAAATAAATTATCATTTGCATGCAGTATACCCAAAAATAAGATCACAAAATGTTGTGATTGAAACCTGAAATTGGGTATTCCAGGCTTTCTGACACAACTTTAACACTAATCCAAGACATTCTCCTGCACTGACATCTCCTCTCTGCTACATCTCCTCAAATCAGAACGCAACCTCCAATCGGCTTCACCCGTCATGAGACATGTCTCAAACGTGAGACAACTTTGCATTTATAAGATTCAAGACTATCAGCCTGACACTCGATTCCCAGGTGGGCGAAAAAGAGAAACACTGCAAACCCTGAGAGATGAAGAGAAGAGGGGAAACGACAGGCGGAAGACAGACAGTGCTGGTAGAAAATCAGAGTTGTAGCAGCATTAATTGATGGTGCTGAGTGCCATATGCGCGGCCATATGGAGCCGGGCCCCTCAGGAGAGCTGTAATAGACAGCCTGCAGCCAATCACACAACCTGGCACATTTACAAACAAGGGACAAACCATTAATATACGCCCAGGGAGAGGGAGCTGTCAAAGTAGCACAAATTGTTGACATTTTTTTCCCGATACTGATTTACTTGTTTGTTCTTCGCTTCTTTGTCTTTCTATATGTGTCAGTACAATAATTAAAATAAATCTATCAGCATTAAACAATATGTAGTTAATTAAATGAAATAAAATGACTCCAACTGTTATTCCGAAATCATTCTAATGTGCTCCTTTGGTGGACAAGAGTCAGGTCTTCATTTTTCTGCTACTGAGATCCAGCCCCATGCTCATCCACCTTGTTTGAGAGTAATGTTGCTCTAGAGTCACTGCTAAAAAGAGGAAATTAGAAGGAAGAAAACTAGAGAGCACAGGTGAAAGAATACAGGGAGGCTGAGCAGAACTGCATTGTCTTGTTCTTAAGAGGAGAGAGAGAGCTGTTGAATATGGCTGCTAGAGATGTCTTCTGCACACACACACACACATAGAGAGAGTTAGAGAGCAGTCTGTGATATTTCTGCTGTAGACATTGCACTAGGTCAAAATGGCAGTATTTTTCTCTTGCTCTTTTGTTTTGTCCTCCCTTGCTTCTCTAAATTATTCAACGCCTGAGGACGTGCTCTCTCTCTCTCTCTCTCTCTCTCTCTCTCTCTCTCTCTCTCATTTGCCCTGTCTCCTCCTCTGTCTTATATTTCCTTTCTATTGTTTTTTCTCTCTTTGTTACTCTTTTTAAAATTTTATTTCAAGAACACTTCAGAAGCTGCACTCCAAGTTTTCATCAGTTGAAGCTAAACAGAGATCCTGTATGACAGCTCACGACAATGAAAAACAAAACAAGACCAAAAAAATGATTCACTTTGTACAAATACAGACACAATACAGATCTTTGCTTGTACTTTGACATCCAGATCCAGTCTGATAGAAACACAACATCTCAGTTCCAAAACGTAGTCTGCTGCCTGCCTACACAGTTTAAGAAATCACAGGTTACTCCATTTGGATTTTTATTTTATTTAAATTCTTTTTTTTTTTTTTTAACATTTTTTATTCCTTCATATATTGATTTATTTAATAATTCATTCATTAATTCACTCACAGCTTTGTTTTATTTTATTTGTTACTAGATTACTCCATTTTTTGTGTATTTTATTTAATTCATAATTTTATTTAAAAACTAATTTTTTTTTTACATTTACAACTGTTTTATTTTATTTGCCACTAGTTTTCTCTATTTGGAATTATTTTAGGTTATTATTTTTATTTGATTTTATTCTGAATTTTCATTTTATTTCACAACTTGTTTTCTTTTTCACTGTTTTCACTGTTAACTATTTATTTATTTTTTTCAAGTTCAATAACTTCGTAAAAATGTACATTGTAGTAAAAAGACAGTTTTGGTAGTATTTTATAATTGTATATATTTTTGGATATATGTTATGAAGTATATAGACACCAATATGTAATCAAGTAATATCTGAAACACTGTAACCATATATAATTATTTATTTTTTTATTTTTTTGGGGTCTGTCTTGGATGATTTTTACACATTTTATGCATTGATTGCTATCTAACAGAAAAATCCAAATGTCCAAGTGCACTGCATATAGCCTCTTACACTGTTAATAAAGTATAAAAGTTAATGTAAAATAATATTAAAATAATCGGAGCACATTTTACAAGAAAGTACTATTTCAGTTTTTCAAAAAAAAAAAAAGAAAAAAATGCACAGTTAATTCAGTGTGCTTTTCTATTTTATTCAACATTTTTATTTAATTTTATTCAGAATTTTCATTTCAACTTTATTTCATTTGTCTCTGTTACTCTATTTCAACAATTTTTTTTTTTTATTGGCAATACAAATGTGCTCAATTGTGTTTTTGCCAAACCGATGAAGCACACTAAATGGAAAAATGTAAATTAAAAGACAGAGAAAGCCATCCCCTTCAGTCTCTGTCACCCGTTGTGAGGAGTCCTATGGTTGAATGACAACGACTGACTGCCCCCAGAAATCAGAGCTCTGGCCTCCTAGGAACTGATACATGCACATACACACACACCACAGTGACGGAACAGAGCGGGCCAATGACTCGACTGCTGAGTCTTCTTTCTCCCGCTCGGTCTAGTCTCTGATCCATCCATCCTCACTTTATTCTCAGTGTTTTGCAGCCCACACAAGGACACAGAGGAGAGAGAACGAGCAGAGATAGAGAGAGAGATTGAAGACGAGAGAAATGCCCGTAGGCTCAATCTGTTCTGTGGTGCACTACACGCAGGCCATGGGGAGACCTCCACTCACTCCATCAAACTGTCAGACACACACACACATTCAGGCTGCAGAGGGAGAGGCTCTTTACTGCCCTGGAGGCCAGTTAAAGTCAACATCCCATTTCCTTCCTCCCCTGCCTAATTTCTTCAGCACCCTCACTTAAATTCCTACGGCCTAGTGCACTGTGTTTGTATGCGAGTGTGTGTGCGCTACATGCTTCTGTTCATCTCCAGCTTGGTTTGCTGCTGATATACACTGGAAGAAGCCATTTCTTACTCCGAAATTGCTGGTAAATTTCACAAACAATTACAAAGAAACATGAGCATATTAAGTTAACAATCTGTATACTTCATAACATATATCAAAAATAATACAATTTACAAAGTAATACCAAAATTGTTTAACTTTACAATGTGCATAGTATTTATTTATTTTTTTCAGAAGATTTAAATAAAACTGATTATTGGAGTTGATAACTATTTCAGACATTTTACTTCAATGTCTTTACTTCAGTGTTCCTGTAGCTCAAGTGGTAGATCACTGCTTTATCAAGTGCAAGGTTGGGGGTTCGATTCCCCGGGAAACCATGATAGGTAAAAATTGATAGCCTGAATGCACTGTAAGTCGCTTAGGATAAAAGCGTCTGCTAAATGCATACATTTGTGATGAAATATGTAATAAGTGGTTTGACTGCACCGTTACCCTTAAATCTCTGTCTAGTTTGAACTTGACGCTTGCTCGCAACTGCTGTCTATAAGAAGATTTTCAAATCAATATTTTGCATCTAATTATTTACTTATGTGGCAGGTAGCCGTGTAATAAGTGGGATAAAGTACATCCAGCCGGTTGTTATCTCAGAATAAACCCCTTAAGGCTGATCAGCCTGTCGGGGTTTATTCTGAGATAAGAACTGTCTGGATGTACATAATCCCCTATTTATAGTCACTGTACTGTATATGGTCATTTAAATTACAGTTAACCAATTAACTGGTTTTACTGTAGCATTTGTTTGTTTGTTTTACTCGACAGAAAATGACTCTTATCTGGTGTTAGCGTCATCATGGAACTTAGGTTCATTGTATTTACAAATGGCAGAAATAGTACATTAAATTTTGAAGGAGTAGTATATCTGTTTTTCAGAAACACGTTCATGTTGCCAAGTGTGAGTGGGATGCACATATATCCAAACAGATAGCAGATGATCGATCATGACGCATGAAGTGACTAAGTGTAAATAGGCCCTAAGTGCTGGAAAACTCCCTAACTCTCCTTTGAGATTCCCTGTCACATTGCATATCGCCAAATGCTGTAAGACATCTCGAATGTTCTCATGGGCCGGCAGCTGAGAGCCACAGAGGCACCGTTTGGCTCAGTTACAGATGTTAGTCACTGATTACAACCAAATGATTCCAGTGTTTAGCAGATAGCTCGAAGACAGCATGAAATGGCATTCAAAATGCATTTAACATCTGTAATGTGACTTACTTGAGTGAAGCAATAGGAAATAACATTTTATCCTTGAATCGTTTGTTGCCACAACCATGCACAAAAAGAGTGGTAACATTTATTAAGAACATACAGTAAGTGGAGTCAGTGATGCAACCCTTTGCTGGTTTGCGTGTATTTATGTTCTATAGTTTTAGTTCTCAGCATCACATACTGTAGTATTACAACTATTATAGTTTTTTGTCAACTATTTGTATATTCTGTCTTGTTCTTATACTAAATGGTTTTGCACTCGATTATACAGTAATTGATCTCACAATCCGATTATAGCAAATGTCTGTTTACACATATTGATAGTTATATGATGTAAGATCACTTATCTCATTACCTTGGCTGTTCAAGCACACATCTGTGATTCCTACAAGGCCTGGACTTTTTTTTTTCATATTTTTTTTAAGTTTCCTAATACAGTAAATAGCCAATCACTGCAATTGACTTCTTTACCACCTGTTTACAGATTGTCTGGCTGTGTGGCTTGGAAATGTTCCAGTTCATTGCATTTAGTTAGGTTGTGCTTAAATAGTTAAGTTATGTTTAACTATTAAGTTATTATTATTTCTATTTTTCCTTACATAAACGAAGTTTTAATCTGTCGTCTGTGACCCTTTAACAGACTGCCAACTCTGAAGTCTTTTTTTGTACCGCCTCTCTCCTCTCTCTGCATCCCTCCCACATCAAACCACGCTCTTCTTGTCCTATATTCATCATTACCACTCTCTCTCTCTATTTCTACCTTCTGCCTCCTGATCAGATCAATAGTTCTTAATCCATCCTCTCTTTGGTCTAGTCATTTCCCGTAATGCCCAAAGGCAAAGTCACATGTCAAACTGCAGCATGAATTTGATGCCTTGATCAAATCAAAGTGTGGGCGTCTGGTTTTGATCCATCATTTATGCAGGGGTCGAGGAGTGCTGGTGTCTTCTCATCTCTGAAGGTTGGCGCTCAAGCAACATGACTGAAATATTATGCTGGCATAGTTCTGTGAAAGCTCTTTGTTGACCTTGAGTCGGGATGTTGATATATTTTTAGACAAAAACTGTTTGATTATTTTCTTTCCTTTGCCATTGTAAGCAGCCTTTTTTTTTTTTCAACATGCTTTTGTGTAAGAGGGACTCCAGGAATTGTTTGCCCTTCCCTCGATTAGGGTAAGATATTTAAAATTGGCATGGGCTTCACTTCGTATTAAGAGTGGTGGGGAGATCGAGTGGCAACCAAAAATTTTTGGAGGGAAGGACAGATTTGAATGTGCTGGTGAAGTCAAAGCTCATGAATATTAATTAGGTTACACTCTAATATTCGGTAACACATAATAAAGTTTCATTTGTTAACATTCATTACAGCATTAGTTTATATAAACTAAGAACTATGAATATGAACAATATGTTTACAGGCAACTAATGTTAAAAGATGTGACTTGGTTTGTTCTAGTAAATGTAAAAATTAACATTAAGATTAATAAAAGCGGTAGAATGTGTTCATTTATAGTTTACATTAATGTTAACAAACCTTTCATTGTATACATTGTATATTCTTTTGATCATTAGATCAGGTCTGTAATAGAGTATTGGATCGCAAACTGTTTAATAAGGTGGTTTGGACTAAATCATTCTTGGCAAAGTAATGTAATTGATGCCTGTGAGCATCATCCTATTGTTGTTTGTCATGCTAGTTGGAGTTACACTACTACGATCCGCGCTCAGTCCCTTGAGACTATCTGTAGTGACTCAAGTTTCCCTCTGGGCCACAGAGAGGGAGAGTCGCCTAAAGTGAACGCTAACAGATACAGCCTTGTACTGAATTATTTAAAGTCTGTAGTGTTGTATTCACAGACTCACTCACTGCTACAATGGATTGCTTGTGCTAAGTGTACATCCGAAAGCCTAGAATTGATCTTTGACATTCACCTCAGTTTGACCTTCCAGGAGGAAGTGATTATATGAAGGAACAGCTGAACTTGAACCTACATGATTGGCAGTCGACCTTGAGTAAGTTGGTTCGTTCTGACAAAGTAAAAAGGATATAGTTACTCATTAGTCATCATTTATTTGTATTTCTGTAGTCAAATGCATTGTTTTAGTTAGTGACACTTTTTGATTTGTTTCTATTGTAAGTCGTTTTGCATAAAAGTGCCTGATACGGTACATGCATAAATATAAATGTAGTTTAGAACTAATATGTTGTTTATGTCTCCAATGTGATTGTAATTATTTTTCCGTACAGCCATTTAGAAACATTTGGGCATCAATTCAACTGAATCTGTTATTGAATTTTACCTGTTATTTTAGTATGATTTATATTTTTATGAAAGCTTTCACTAAACTTGAAGTATTTTCCAGTGTCTATATGTTAACATCAATGTTCTTTTCTCCATAATACAGATCACAAGATTATGATCATTGTTGTGTGAGATTAGCAGCAGACAGGCCTCATTTTTATTGCACGTGCTGACAGCCCCCGATGATGTCACTGTTGTTCTGTTGCCATGGCGCTGAGAGCGAAATGTATTCACGGAAGGTGCTGAGATCTGGTTTTGCATATTTTTTGGTCTCTCTGGCATCCTGTACTGCTGGAATCAGTATTCATCCAGACGTCCCCAGGCAGACGCTGATGTTGAGCCAGCATGGCTGTCATCAGGCTAGTTTCTCACTCCCCCTCCAAGGCCAATTCATTCCCAATCTCCTCAGCATGTGACAGGTGCAACTGTGTTATTGATTTGGGCAGTCGGTTTTAATGTGCTCCGGGATGCGCAACGCTTATTGTCTTCCCCCCTTGGTGTGCGTGTCTATTAAAATGCTGCCAGGAAAATGTTCTGAAATATTAGACAGTTCCCCCCCTCTCCTCCCATTCCCATTTCAGCTGAAATATATAAGCCCGTCGGCAGGCCAAAACCGAAGCCACAGGGTCCAGAGTGAGACTCGCTGTGAATAAATCACACACACACACATGCGGACGTGCCGCAGCGTACATGAGGGAGTCTGTAAATAAAGCACGCTCACCAAATGTGAAGAAAGCTGTTTAAATGTCAAAACCATCTTTAGGGGAGATGACAGGAGAAGCTGTAATGTCCAATGTAAACATAACACAACATTTTATTATATCACTCACTGTGTCCATCTCAAATGTTTTTCTACTCTGCCGCTGTCTGTTGTGTTTATCGCAGTATTTAATTTCTGTCTGTGGCACTGCTCTCTTTGCTGTTTTCACAGTCTCTCCACAGGTATGTCATATTCACAGATTTAAGCTTTGTGCACTTTAGCTTTAGTTGCAACAAGGGTACTTTCATATATAATATTTGGAGTGCTAAAACTAATGTATGCCATTAACACAGTATTGCAGGGTATTTAAAAAAAACAACAAAATAAAATAAAAAAATAAAAAACACACACACAATGCTACTTTAATTTAATATTGTGGTAATTCTGCATGATGGTATATTGTTGTATGATGTATCAAATATAAATGATGTCAGTCAAGTAAGTATATATGTTGGCTGTGGGTGTGTAAAATAAAATAAAATAAAATAATTATAAAATATTATTCCACACACATGCAAACACACTGTGCACTAATAATAGTGATATTAAATAGTATCTGTTATTTATGTAGCGTATATTAGTGTTCTATTATATTATATTAGTGTGTACACGCACACACAAACACATTTTTTTTATGTATGAATTTCTATACATTTATTTTTATTTTATTTTATATTTATTATTAATTAATGTTCTTAGCATATGTTTGTGCGTTTGTATATATTGTACGTACTTGTTCATGTGTTTATATAATTACATATATATATATATAACTTAATTAAAGGTTATATCCAAAACTGGATATTTAATGACATATCCAGAGCACCATGGTACAGCAAAGGCTGTGTGCCTTTCTTACTCCAGATATTGTTTTGTTTCTCAGAATTATGTTTGCAGTCTATTCTGAATGAATTTGCTCCGGGTCTTCCTGTTTGTCTCTTGTTGCTCTCTGCTCAAGTCTACCTTTGTCTGTTCTTGCCCTCTTTTGGGTTCAGTTGGGCCTGTTTTTGCCACACAGGATGTAGGTGTGTCCAAGTCCTGTGCTTTCAAAGTGCATACATATTCACACCCACATACTCACATGCACAAATGCAAATAATCGTATATCTTGCAGCCTAGCAGACATTACATTCAGGGTTGAATGTTAGCCACAAATGCTGTTATGCTGAATACAGTCAAACACAGCTTTTGTTACTTACTAGAGCAGAGAAATGTAACCACTTGTTTGAATCACTGACAGATCTGTTTGCTTTGAACTGTTTGATATCCACATCGCCACTGTTATTGTGCTAATGCCTTGAACCTGCAGTGGATGACTTGTGACAAGTAGAGCTGAGCAATTAGGATTTGTTTAGCCAGTGCTGCAAAGGACAGAGAGTCGATGAATGGATCCCTCTAATCCACAGCATAGTCTCACACAAATGTACATGAAAACATCAATACACACAAAGGCACGCTGTAGAACTGTGCTGAATGAATGCAGGCTTTTGAATTTAAGGCCGCTCTGAGAGTCTTCCTGTCCCTGGCTGCAGTTTTTGTCTAATCTTTATTTTCATGCTTGCTAAAGGAAAGTGTGCGGTGAAACCCTGTGTAGGAGGTTGTATGGTTAAGCGTAGCCTCTGCATACACAAAGGCTTTAATTGAGCCAGAAGAAATCTGCTTGTGAGTTTGCTGGTTTGAGCAGGACTCGTTGTTATTAGTAGAAACTGATACACATTTTTCTGTTCTCTTGATGGTTTTATTGTTTATAACATATTTAAAGGAGATTATAATGGGCATGAAAATTTGAAGACAGAGATGTTCTTTACCCTTTGTCTGTCATCCCAGTCTTTTATTTATTTAGATAAATTTGAGACCTTTTTACTTTTTTATTTTTATTTGGTAACACTTTACAATAAGGCCTCATTAATTAATGCATTGCATTAAAAATGAGCAATACATCTGGTTTTTATTAGTCTTTGTTAACATTAGTTAATAAAAAATATAATTTCCATTGTCCAGGTCCACTGAATAATATTAACAAATGCAACTTTTGATTTTAATAATGTATTATTAAATATTGACTTTATTTTAACTAAGATTATAGATTTTTATAAGTAGTTTAAATCATGTGAAGTTTACTCAGCTAATGCTAACAAATGGAAACTTATTGTAAAATACTACTATTTATATTTTTATTATAAATTAAAAAAACAATACACGTGATCATGATCATTTTTTTGTGAGGATGACAGATTTTCACTCACAGATTTTGCATTGGATTCAAGTTGGTCACGAACATTTGTCATGATGACCAACGGAAATCTGCTTGATTTGAAAGTGACTTGTTTCTTGCGTGGAGACATTGGAAATATTTGCTCACGAAATGACATCTATATTTTGCTAATGTGTGCATACCTTTCATCTTTTTGATATTCTTGTACTTTTAAGTACGTTGGTATCGAGCGGACATCTGTTTTGTCCTCTGGATATTTATGTAAATGTGCATTTTTGTACAATTGTATGTTTGCCCTGCTTAACAGTATGACACACTGATTGAACCGTACTTCTATCACCCACAGCCCTGAATTAGTTTGCAATGGGTAGTTGACCAATTAGTTGAAAAGTCTTGGAGACTTGTTCAACTGTAGGCTGTACACTCGTGAATATCTTTCATTAATTTATACATGCAAACGCTGATGTAAACAAACAGTTATATTTTAAGTGAAGACATGGACAAGTTTGAATGGAAATTCTCATTCTCAGGAGAAAAAAAAGCTAACTTCAGATCCCCATTAAGGAAACAAAAGTGAGTGGTTGTGACCAGTCTTTTAAGTGCAAATGGACTGTAATTGCTCATTTGCATATGCATAATTGCAGTCCATTTATGCTACGAGACCCGAAATGTCCTCCACCACTCGTTCAAATGAAATGCTAGAAGCGCAAGAGAGTGCAATAATGGCCTGGCATGAAAAATTTATGGAGGAATACAGTACCCCAGCGCCTGCTAAGTGTTGTTGAGGGAGTTTTGTAACATGTAGAGAGGGAGACAGTGTATCCTAATTAGAATTCTTTTTTTTTTTTTATGTTTAAAAAGTTTGTACTGGTGACCATTTTCTGTGCTCCGTTGTCTCTTGTAAATTAGTTCAAGTCCTTCATAAATCCTCTTCCAAGCCTCTTAATAAATGCCAACTTCTGTCATGAAACTCTAGATGGCACAGGCTGATGGGTACTTAATGCAAAGTGATGATATTCACAGCGTTAAATTACTTGACCCAAGCTGATTGGTTCAAGTTGCATACTCAGCCAATGAGCTTGCAGCTTTACATTTAAATGGCTGGTTGGCATTCACAAAAGCAACAAAAGACTTCGTCTGAAACCCTCCATCTTCCCCAGCTCCACCTGTACAGATTTTCTACAGTATGTGTTGTTATACATGCTATTTGTGCATCAGCATTGTGTCTTAAATACTCACAGCACTGTATCGACATATTTATTGACAGTAGCAAGTTCCTGTACTTGCTATGCAGCAGCAGCAGCAGCAATAATCTACAACAACAATAACCAACCGCTGCACCAATTCAGCATCATAGCAGATCTTCTCAAGACTTAAATACATTAACATTGTCATATCCAAGAATTAAGGTGTGAAACCATCTGGATCCCTTTAGTCTCCAGTTCTACCATTTTCCAGAACTGCAACCTACCTGGAGTCAAGGTGTCAGGTTCTCAGGGACTTAGGTTAGGTAAAGAATCCCAAAACATGCTTAAAGCTGCAGTGTTGTGAAATACATGAAGAATGATTTTTATAGGCTTCTATAGACTGATGGGCTGAAAGTGACTCTTGGACCAGCACCACATCCTCTTGTATCTCTCCTTTAAGAATTTATCTTCAGGAATTTTGGGAGATAATTTTTAGTCCATCTCCTATCCTGAAAAGTCAAGATTGACTTAAAATGACCTTCCAATTCACTGACAGATTAATAAAGATAAATTAGTGTTAATAGCTATATTATTGATTGCTCAATATTCTTTCTTTTGGTTAATGGTTAAACGGTCAATATGAGTATCCCTCGTCTGAGGATCAGCGGGTTGCTTTCATTAATTTTTTTGGCAGCATCTCGTCCATATGCGAATATTTTCCCCATCTATTATCGTTCATTGAGCTGCTCCTCTACCCTCACCTGAAAACCAATCGAAAAGTTGGATTTTATGGTGTCTCACTTTTGAACAGTGGCAGCCTCTTTCAAATGTATCACTTTATCACCTCCATTTTTGTTGAAAGGTGTCACCGAAAGTACGGAATAAAAGCAGAGCCATAAAAATCATACCTGAACCGATAATGAGGTCGGAGGATGAATGAATTATTCTCTCATATCTTTTTCTTCTCCCTATCTCCTTACAGTGTGACAGCGAGAGTGACATCGATGACAAGGTAAGACTTCTTTTTGTGAGTGTTTGTGTGTGCGGGTCTGTTTACCTAACCCACCGTGGAGTGAGTAAGAGTGATTCTGGAGTTGATCGTATGAAAGCCTGTCGCCTGTCTGCATGCGTGTTTGTGTACGCGTGTAGATGACAGAAAATGGCTGCCAGTCTTGTGATTGTTGTTTATTTGCATATTACAAGGGTACAAAAGCAAACGTAGTGCGTTCGAGAGAAAGTACACTTTTTTTCAGAAGTGTTTTAAGCTTTCTGTGAGGTGTCGTTGTGATTGGTGTGTACTTTGAAGTTGTTTGAACTTGACTTGATGTTTGTGCTAGTTAATTCTAGGCAGGAAATACTATTGTGAACTTCACTTAAAGAGGCGAGCGCCTTCTAAATGTGAAGAAATTTGGTCTTTCATCAGCTAAATTAACTGTAATTCTTATTTTTTTATTAGCATTAGTGCAATATTTTAATAGCATTTCCCATGTTTTCCTTGTCTTTATTTTAAAAGATGTATTTTTTAACCTTCTAACAACTAGTATATTATGGAGACTTAATGCGATGCTAGTTGCAGAATCATTGATTTAGCCAGTTATAAATGAACTAACAGGTACAGTATATATAATTTGTATAACAGTTTTAAAATGTTGTCTCTGCTTTATAATTTGATTTATATTGACAGTGGATGCAGGTCTAATATGATATATTTAACATCCACACTAGGTTTTCACAGGCTACTCATAAGGTGTTAGATTTGCATATTCATATTATTCTCAGCTACATCTGTATAGTCGTGGATAGATAGGCCTCAGATTATACCATTTTGTCTCATTTGTTATTCAAATTCTCTCTGGTCATGAATGCTTTTGAGATTTGGTTAGCGGTTTGTAGGCTGCCAGATCTTTTCCGATGGAACGTTTTTCCCCGGCACCTTTAGCGCTTGTTTATCTTTTAATATTGATAACCCTAATATGTCTGTCACCCATATAAACAGCATGTAGCTACAGTGGAAGTGTAACACGTGTTAATTCCCCTGCAGTTAAGCAATTACTCCCTGCTAAATGAATGTGATAGCATAACTAATCTCCTGTAAGCCAAGCTCCCAGTTCAGTGGAAAACGTCTCCGGCGCACTATATAAATAATACATTGATAGCGAGCAGCAATTTGCATTAACCGCAGCTCACGCTAGTCAATAGGCTTTTATCTCTCTCCTCATTGAGGCAGATGGTAAGAGAAAAACTCTTTGGATTTGACACGATGACGAGAGGGACTTTTAGAGGCTGCGATTCTTTTAACACTAGTAGGCTTCAGAGAAGAGAGTAATGGGGTATTCCACACTTATTTTAGGACCCTTTGCTGCCCTTGTTTCTCTGTGGGTCGTTCTCTCAGTCAGCTTGCGTTCTTGAAATTCTAGATGATGATGATGTGGATGTATTTTGTTGGTCACAAGTTCTCTGCGTGTTTGTTTATGTTCCAGGTGTTCAAACCGATCTCAACAGATCTAGGGCAAAGAAAGTAGAAGGCAAATAAGCTTTTGTGGCATGTAGTTGGAGCCAAGTTTCAAATTACATTTCAAACATTTATTTAAAATATATATTTATTTAAACCGAAAGGAGCCATTTTATTTTAAAATTGCAATGATTTTCACAATATTTAAGTATTTTTCATCATATAAATGCAGCCTTATTAAGCATAAGAGACTATCGTTTTTAGTGGAACTTGCTGTCTGTAACTGATTTCAAGTAAGTTTTTGGTTCGGTTAAAATTGAGCTGAAGAGTACTTGTCCTAGATGGATATAAAATGGCAATTCAGCCCGTATTAAATGCAGAAACAGAATTTTTTGTGCATCAGTGAGAACATGTGGAAGCAAATGCATCTCTCAGAGTTTGTGTTCCTTCGGAAAAATGCATCGGGTTGGGATTTCTTGTCTCTTCTTTTGGAGATAATAGTTGTAGATGAGAGCTTGCTGGAGGCCATTGAGAAAATGAGCCATGGTTGTTGTGGTGTTTGTGTTCAGGTGCGCAGGTGAACACCTCATAGGTGTTTTTCTATAACCTTAAACAGCATGCGTAAACAAGATAACATGTTTACCACGTCAAAAATCACTCTTAACATACTTGATTTGCATAAAGAAAAGAATAAACACTGTTATTTGTAATTATATACATTTAAATCTAATCAAAACCATGCATCTTTCCCCCCTATTGAGTAGTAACAGGTGTCTTCCCTTAAACAATAGCTCCTTTGAACTGTTGCAGGAAGAAAGGGAGCATCCTCTCTCTTGGCGTTTTTATACATTACTACATTATAAAACAGCCCACAGGTGCACTAGAGGGGACTAATCAGTTGGGCTGATTTGAATAAAATTGCTTCATGTGTAGATCGAGTCCACTTATTAACAAAGGCATCACGACTTGTTCAAAGAAAACAGCTCATGCAGTGTATGACAGATTATACCACCTGAGGGTTGAGAGCCATCCCTGAAATTGCATACACAGCTGTGGCCAAAAGTCTTGGAACTAGCTGGAGATAGTTGATGCATTTTATATTTTGTATTGCATGGTTTGATTATTCAGCCTTTTTCTGGAACAATTTTTTCCTCTTCTGAACTGTCTGAAAGCTGGTCTTGTGTGTTTCCAATGTAAATTATTTCCTTTAAAAGTTTCTGTAAAGAAAGATTGAACATTGATAAAGAACACATCTGATGTGGTTCAACTCAACTTTTTAACCGACTTCTAGCATGTATTAGTATTACTATAGTGTTTAAACCCTCTGGAGTCAGTGAACGTGCCAGTGTTACAGATCAACTATGTTCGCATGCTCTTGAGATATTTTACTTCACAATCCAGCAGATTCGTCACATGCAAACTATGAAGCTGCAAAGAAAATACACTTGGTACAATTTTAATGTTCTTAATAAATTACACTGTAAAAAAACTACACTGTGCAGTTTCCTCAATATCTTCACATATTTAGTGTTATTTTAACAGGATGGTAACAAGGTTCACAAACCACGCCCATGTTATCTTGAGACGTTCACTTTAATAGTACATGACAATTACACTTAAACATGTTGTTATACTCTATCATAGGGAGAAATGCCAGTAGTACACAAGTGGTTTTTATTCATTTATTATTTTAGTCAAAAGATTTAAGTTCTACATTTAAATGAACATAAATTGTTAGTGTTAATGTTCAATGTGTGGGTGTATTCAGCTCCTATATTTAGTTTTTTTTTTTTTAAATAAACCAGTAAAATAGCAAATTAATTTAAAAGCCAGTGTTCACCATGCTTCTTCATTGTAAGCAACATAGCCTACCAAGTACCAGTTGTGTGCAGAAGATTGACTGATTCCATTGTGCAGTCAGTGTTTTTTTATTATTTATTTTTTTCTCTCTCAACACCTTGGTGGATTTCTACAGGTTTCTACAGCTGCATTGAAAAAATACATAGTCTTGGGTGATAGATGGTTGATTGGAGTCTGTAACAATACTCAGGCATGCAAATTTCTGATAGAAGAGTACTCTAACTTTATATTTAGAAACATACTCGATTGGATACAAGGACCATGTTCACATTTTTCATTTAATGCTTTTGTTTTTGCACTCTGGGACTGGTTGAAAAATAATTTATTACAAAACGAATGTTTCCACGCTTACAGGCTTCTTGAAATTAACAGAAGTATGTAAATGAAAAGCATTAAATAAACAAAAGAAAATTCTTTACATGCATGCAGGACAACAGAATGTTCCAGATGTGGAAGGTCTGTCTGCACAGTCCCATTAGTACCATTTTACACGGTCCATAAGAGCATTACAAAAGCTACAAAATGCCAAAGAGAACAACTACCCCAGCTTTCTCAATGTATGCTTTTCTCACCCATTGGTCAGATACAGTTTTGCATATATTCTGCTCTCACTGGAGTAATGGCCATATGCCATAACAGGAATATTACATTTGACAAATATTTTGAAATTGAATACAGTTTTATTATAATTATTATTGTTGTAATATTCCACAATATCATTGTTTTTACTGTATTTTTTTATCAGACCTTTGAATGATTGTTTCACACAATGCATTTGATATGAATCAAATGGTTCTGGTTCAAACGAATGATCAAAAAAAGCAAAAAAGAAAAAATTGTGGGTCAAAAAAGCATATATGAATCTGGATCTGTGCTGGAATCAAAACATGATCCATTCAGTCCGGTTGTTGCATTGTCACAGATTTCCACAGTTGCATGACTCAGAGACAGAGCTGTCAGGTATAATTCTATCTCACCTGACAGGTGAACACTGAAAACTGTCTATTTTGTTGGGCAGCTTAAAGAGATTTGGGTTATTTCATTCCTCTTGTATATCTGTCTGTTATACATCATTGTGACAGCATGTCACGTAACACACCCAGCCATTTCAGCCACTTAAGGTAAACACGGGCATTTTCCCCTTTAACTGAAGGGCTTTATAGCTGACGAGCAATGGCTGTCTCAATTCAGGCTATTTGTCCTGTCAAATATCATGTTTTGTTCAGTATCACACTGGAAGCATTAGCGCCACATGCTTGGATTTTATCTTTGTGTTGGCCCCAATTAGATGGGCCAGAGCTTTTTGAAACCCACCTGTTTTCATTAACTCAATTATCCATACAGTCTTACATGCAAACGTCATGCCAGCATGCTTTTGGATGTTATGCTTTAAGTACATCAAGCTGCTTTATTTCAGATTAAGCATGTGATTTCTAAAGTTATGAGCCCTGTAATCTAATCTATAATAATACTACAGTACAAATTGCAATAGTTCGACTGCTGTTTACGTAATACTCTCAAATGCAGAGTGCTAACATATGTAGCACAACTCATACGTTAGCAAAAAAAGCTAACTGACTTACTTTACATTATACAACTTAACCTTAGTTGCTGTCTCATAGAGTTGTAGATTAAGTTGTATCATGTATGACAACATGCTTTTTGCTAATGTGTGAGTTGTGTTGCTAACATTTAGCATGCTAAGCAACAGTTCAACTATTATCATTTATACTGAAGTATTATATTTTTAGGTGCGTTTTTATATTCTTTCAAACGTGTCAACTTTACAACAAATATTGGGACAGATACTGTATAACCTATACACCACCAAAACATCTCCCAGTATCTGTTTGTGTTCTAAAAGCCTCAATTCCATGAAGAAAACTGGAAGTTGACACATTTGAAGGAATACAAAAGCACCTAAAAAAACAATACTACAGTATAAATATAGAGTATAGGTAGACATTATCAGTATCTTTGCAGCTCTGCCTGTCTCGCTACAGTCTTTCTCCTTGACAAATTGCTTATGTGCTCCCTTTTTTTTTTTTAGCAGTTTTCCTCCTTTGCTCTTCTCCGCATCATTTTGACGATCTGAGGGAACTAATGATCTGTAATGTACCTTCTACTGCTAGACCCTTCTTAGCTTTCTTTTCTGTCCTCCTTTTCTCATATTCAGTCATAAACAGGCCACCCACAGGCTTGCTGACAGGCCTCTAATAGTTTTTTTATGGAGGTGAAGATGGAGCAGCTTAATGTTTCGACACAAGCAATCATCGCTCCTCATCTCTTTAATGAAATTAGATTAAGTGCACCTGGGGAAAGGCTGAGGAGAGGGAGGCCGAACGCCGGTTAGGACGCTAGCTTTCATTTAAAACCAATTTGCCTGCAATATTCCGCCATCAGCCTGGGATTCAGCATGCAGTCGGAACGGAGGGTGAATGAGATCACACTGGCACAGACGGGTTTAATTCTCTTCCCTGCTGGCGGCGTGAAATTATAACTGACACATTCGACACACACTTTAATATGGAGATGCCATTTTTCTTCTGTCCAGCATGGCTTTCATTCTCTATCTTCTCGAGGTTTCTTCACATCACATCTTTCCCTCTCTCTCTGTTTTTCTTATGCTCTTTCTCTTTTTTTTTTCTTAATGGCACCATAATGTTACCTCTCTCAGAACCGCTAAAGCATGGAAGCGGTTTTCTTTCGTATTTAATTATATTACGACTGTTTCCAATGTTCGCTGCTTTGATTTGAGAGAATGTATTTCCTTTGAATATAAGGAGTTACACCTGGTCCATGTTTTCCTTGCTGTTTTGAGGTACTGCTTATGCACAGCTTGAGGACGGAAGCTGCGGACGGAAGCTAGCCATTTTTTAAAGCAAGATTGCATGCATATGCAATGCATGCAATTACTTTGACATGAAAACAGGAACATTTAAGGCTTGGAGCAGTTCGCTTAAAAACTGAATGACTGTCATTCAGCTTCATGTCGTTTCAAGCGCTTCCATCCTTCCAATACAAATGGAGATTTTTATAGCATGTAAAAAAGCATAGTGAGATTTTTCATACAATGAAAACAAGACATATCCAGGGGCTGTAAAGCACCAAAAAACACTTCTTAATATTATCATAAAATTTGTGAAGTGCACTATATTACAAGCCGTATGATAGCTATTCATGAGCAGGCTGAAATTTTAAGTTATTGAGGTAATATTCGCATTCAAAAGCTCACAAATCTCATTTGTGTTTGTGTACAATCGAAGCATGCCATCTTTAAACACATTGCAGAAGGTATGGTGTTAGTGATGCCATACATAATTGGTTTTTGCCGTTTTGCTGAAGTGAAATAAACTTTTTGGCCTATTCCTTACATATTGGTATTGTATGACTTCAGACTTAAAATATAACACATGAGCCATATAGCCAACTTGTGTGCTTTCTGTATGGTGTGTGTGTGTGTCATATTTGGAGTTTAACATCTGTGGTCACTAAGAATTTTTTGGAATAGAGCAAGGCAAACAGGCTTCAAATTTCTCCTTGTGTGTTCCATGGAAAAAGTAGCAGCATACGGGTTTAAAACAGTTTTAAAAGTGAGTGAATAATTACTGAATGTTTAACTGCATTCATGTTTTTGACTCAACTATGAAAGAGTAATATGTCCTGTACGGCTTGACGCCAATCTCATTAAAGCATCACTGTTGAAATGTTGTTTCCACAAATACACATCATAGATGACTGGCAAGGACACATTCACTTTGACATACACTTGTGAAACAGTGCTTATTATATTGTCTGTTTATTCTGGCATTGGGGAGAAGTTGAGAGAGGCCAACCATAATCACAGTGTGAATTATTGCTGGAGTGGGACGGGTGTTCAAGGTATTGTCTGAAAAGAGAATTAGTTAGAGTCAATTATGAACAGTCTGTGGATGAGTGTGTTTAGGGTGTTTTCATACACGGTGTGATTGCTAGTTCTGAACCCAATTCAATTATATCCATCTGAAACCTTCTCGGCTAAGACTTCTTTCGAAGCAAACTGCAATTCACCAGTACATACTCAAATTCAGGAAGCCATGTTCAGACCATATAAACTGAACTCTAACATCAGGCAGAATAGTAAGCAGTGCTAGTGCAATGGTTTCTGGGACACTTGGTTTCTGTTACTGTGGTTTTCTGTCCTAATTCTAGGTGTCTGTTTTCCTTTTTTGAACAAAACTGTGGATCAATGTCAGGTGTTTCCCGCAATCTGAGCATGTTAATGTGTGCTTTTAAAGGTGGATTGTCGTGGCAATCTACCCAGTGCCTTTGCTAGGAACAGTGTGTGAATAACAAGCCAAACCCTATAAACATTTTTCCACATCAGCAATAAATCTCAAATTGAGTCCATATTGGATGCAGATGTTGTCTGCTGAGAAAATATTTGGTGCATATGTTTGTGTGCACATGTGTCAGACTGAAGTATTTCTGACCGTGCATAAACATGATGCTTAAGTGCCTCTTATTCAATAAACATTGGCGGACGTTAACTACTCGCAGCTTGTTGCCAGTGCTTTGTGATTCCAACTGGAGCTTGAAAACCAAGATTTGTCCCAGCCAGGGCTTGTCTGGAGAAGTTTTACATGAGCTGAGGTTTCACTTCTCTTCCAAGAAATGACACAGACAATCAGAGGCAACTCGCAGAAGGGCTCTCTGTGACTATTAGCCCATGTCATTGATTGTAATGCACCCCATGAGAGATAATTTGGTACTTTCTATGGAAAGTATCAGAGTCTATGGAAAGTATCAAAGAGTTTCATAGATATTTCAATTAAATGTAGAGTCCTGTGCAGCTTGTGAAATGTTACTTTATGGTCTTGACAAGGGGTGCTTGTATGCTCTGATGAAAACATAAGATAGATATTTATGTTATGTTATTTTTTATATCATGCATAATCTATAGATTTATGGTGATTTCCAGTGCACTCTTAAGTCCCCAGTGTCTACAATTTCAAAACGCAGAATGTGCAGGTATGTTGATGATGTACGCAGAAAGAGGAAACACTCCAGAGAGCGAGCGTTCAGAGATGACGACCAAAACACACAAGCCTGACTGCTATCAATTATAGTTTGGATACAGCAATTGAGTCCCTCGTGAAAATAATAGAGCCCGCTTTGATCCGTTCCACTGAGAGGAAAAGGTTGCGGGTCTTGAAAGATTACAGGAAAACATTATTATTATATCAAGGAGGCCCACATAAAACTTTATAGAGGCTTTTGAGGCACAGGGGGTAAAGGGAACAAGTCCTAACGATGCTAGTCACTAGCGCTCATTCGCTATATTTTCCTTTTTTAACAGTTTTTAATGGCATAGTTATAGTCTGGGCTGTTTTATAACTTAAGGCAGCCCATGTCTCACTGTGCTTTTATTATACTTCAGAGGAGCGCTAACATGCTGCAACTTCATTCGTGTAATTTACTTTCATATGCTAACTAGCATGCGTGTTTTAGCGCACTTATGCTCAGCGCTAACTCTTATGAGTTCTGACAGGGTTGTTCTGGAGCGAAATCAGCGGCAGACTGGCATTAACCCCACCTCCCTGCTGGCAGCACAGATAGGTTAGATGGGGCCTCGATTAAATTAATTTGACTTCATTAGCACAAACCTGCTACAGTCAGAGCACCCGCGGTGTTGCTGTAGAGGGGCATTGGGAGGCGCCTGGCAGAGGATCGTAGGAAAGCTAACACATGGCCTTGACAGCCGGAATATGCAAGCCCATGGACGAAGGGATGGCTGCCAAATGAGTGTAATGTAGCTTCAGTTCTTCAGTAGCTTTAGGGGAGCTCCATCAACGCCCACCCTCAACCCTGATGCCCCATAAGGCTAAGTTGCAATCCAGTCCTAGCTCTATCGGTTTGTACCTACTAGCAGAAAAATGCCCTGTCATAGCAATAGGCTTCTTTTTTTTTGTAAACTGTATTTTTTTTATATTTTTTAGTTTTTCTAGTAGGGTGAAATAGACATTTTACATACTAGAGAAAGCTAGATGGATAGGAACATGTAAGACATACTCTACAAATTCTTCTCACTAGTAAGCTTTCTAAATAGGTCAAACTGCTATTCATATCGCAGTGCTACACACTGTATTCTCACATAGCAGGTATATTCTATTTTTGTCTTTATGTCAGCTGCTGTTATAGCAGATAAAGAATTTGCCTAAATAACTACACATTTGATTTAAATGCGCAGAAATGTGATCATTACCTTAAGTACCATAGTTAGTTAGCGCAAGCCATTTAGAGAGCAAACACTGGCAGTGCATTGGCCAAGCACTCGCCTCTATATACATGTGCAAAATGCGTTTTGAGGGTGTTGAAAGAAGCATGCTTCAAGAGAGTGAATTGGTTTTCAGTAAAGAACGTTCAAAAACAAAAACATTCTTTGACATTAATATCTTAAAAATCTGAACAGATGGCTTCAGTCTGTCTTTTGTTTGACACTCTCATTGTTTTGCTGGATTTGTTAAGGCGATTGACAAACAACATTTTGTTAATGTTTCGACTTAAGTGGAAAAAAAAAAGTTGTGAATGTCTTTCATCACAGCATTACAAATATGTTTTAAATAGTACTTGCTTTTTGAGAAGCAAACACACTGACACCTTGCTGTTTCTTAAGCATCAGTTCACCATATTAGAATGATTTCTGAAGGATCGTGTGACACTGAAGATTGGAGTAAGGGCTGAAACCGTAATAATAAATCACAATATTACTGGTATTTTTGGTGAAATTAATGCAGCCTTGGTGAGAATAACAGCTCTCTTTTTAAAACATTAAAGGGGGGGGGTGAAATGCTCGTTTTCACTCAATATCCTGTTAATCTTGAGTACCTATAGAGTAGTACTGCATCCTTCATAACTCCAAAAAGTCTTTAGTTTTATTATATTCATAAGAAAAATATAGTCTTTACCGATTTTTCCCGGAAAAACACGACCGGCTGGAGGCGTGACGTGTGGGCGGAGCTAAAGAATCACGAGCGCCAGTAGGCTTTTGTGTTGAGAGCATGTGGAAATTGTGACATTACCGTGAGGGAAAAACTATCATCCAAAACAAGCCATGGCTTACTGTCAGATTCAGTCGTTTCTTTAGGATCCAGAATCAGATCTCGAGGCTGAAACTGAACGAGAGCAGCAGCAGCAACGACTCGCTCCGAGCAGGGCTCGAACCCGGGTCTCCGGCATGGGAGGCGGACGCACTAACAAGGAGGCAGAGATATTTTAAGCAGTTTTACTCGACGCCTGCAGTTCCAACACACGATCGTGACCCTTTTTCGTTGGGATTGCATCATCCTTAAGAAATAAACGATACGCAAATCCGTCATCAAACTGGGCCTTGTTTGTAAAACAAGCATCTTCGAAATGCAGGGAACAAACAAAAACACTTGCACAACTCCGTTGATGCTCTGTAAAAATAAACTCCATCCACCGGTCCCTTAATGCTGTTTCTTTGGTAATCTGTGCAGGGTTGTCTTGCCCTGGCAACCAAAAACACACTTCTTTTGTGACTTTTCGCGATGCTCTTGCTCTGATCAGTAAAATGTCTGTGCTCAGCCTCTCAGTGCTCTGCTATACGGGAGCGCGCGCTCTTCCGGCAGAAGTGCCCGAGGAACCATATAAGGAAATTCCGCTCCATCTAACGTCACACAAAGCCATACTCGAAAAAAACTTTCCGAAATTTGTGACAAACCGGAAGGAGTATTTTGGGAACAGAAATACTCCTTCAAACGTACAACTTAATTTTTGAAACTTTGTCCATGTTTAGCATGGGAATCCAACTCTTTAACAGTGTAAAAAACTCAGTATGCATGAAATAGCATTTCACCCCCCCTTTAAAAAAAACTGGATTAAAAAATAAAAATAAAGAAAAAAGACAATAATATTTACGTACATTTGTGATTAAATTACTGGTATTGTGTAAAACTGAATCTTGGCATGTGTTTTAGTCATTTTACTGTCAGTGTTATGAGTACTTATTTTGGATTGTGTAACTGCAGTTTGAGGCTTCACTGTCAAAAGGCGACATATTAATGAGTGCAGTTCTGCCAAATGTGGATCCAGGGGCCCCGGGTTTGGAACGGTGTGACTGAATCACAGAACACGTAATGAAAGAACATGGTTATGGCCCACAGAAGCAGAGAAGAGGAGGCCGCCATTCTGCACTGACCTGTACTCATGTGGGAGTGCAGGGATAAATAAATTACTTTGTAAATAAATAAATAATGGTAGCGGTAACTCCAGCTTGGCCTACGGTAGCCAGAAGGCGGTAAGTTTTCTCCGTCTGGTGTAGACATGAGAGCTCTTTGATCAGGAGAGCATCTGAAGATTCACTCCACATCTGCACACGGGGAACGAGCCACAAACTGCCAAGAAACGTTTTAATGACGCCAGGATTAGAGAATGAAAGGCAGCTCCAGATGGTGGACGGTGCAGAGCTGCGTCCACGGTGGGTTTTTTTAACTGCATTTTTATTGATAAAATATGGGGTGAAAAATTGCGTAGGGATTATTAGGCGTCCTGCTGCACTGCTGCTCAGCTGGCCAAGCTGTTCGTTATGGCCTCTGTCCAAACACGCTTCCATAAATTTTTAGCAGCGCCTTTAAATCTACGAGATCCTGGCTTGTTAAGCCCAACCCACACTCCTGTCCACCTCCCTCCAGTCTCCTTCTTTCCTTCCCTCAGGCCTTGAATCCTCAATCCTAGCGTCCAACTCTTTTTTTTTTTTTTTTTCTCTCGGCTTTTCACTTGGGCTTTTTGAATGTCTTGGATGAAAGCTGTTGTTGGCTTGGTTTTGCAGAAGAGCAGGAGGATGGAGCAGGGGAGGTTTTGTTGGGGAGAGTCCCGCTTTTCAGGCTTGTTATGATGAAATGCCAAGCAGCGATGTTTAGCTTCTCAACAACTTAATTCCTGCATGATTTCATTAGTTGCAGGCCTTTCCTGAAGTGAAGCGTGGAACTAGGGTGATTAATCGGATACATGCGGCACTCTGTCTAAGCTATTGGCAGGAATGATCAGAGACTAAAATAGACACATGGCTCGGACAGAGGGAGTGTAGAGAGAGAGAGCGTTTACATTTTCACTAGGTGTGAATGTCCTCTTTGTTAAGAATTAGATTGAAACTGTATGTGTAAATTTTACTGTCTATAAACAGCAGGGTGGCTCTACAATTTTAGTTATGTGGCTCTTGAGTTAATACTAAATTCTCACTGAGCACCTTTGTGCCCTGTCAGTGCTTAAGCTGAGTGTGTGTGTGTGTGTGTGTGTGTGTGTGTGTGTGTGTGTGTACTTGTTTTTCTATTCTGGTGGGGACTTAAACCTGAATACACTCAGACTCATGGGGACTCGTGTCATGGTGGGGACCTAAATTGAGGTCCCCACGGGTAAACAAGCTAATAAATTACACAGAATGAAGTTTCTTGAAAATCTAAAAATGCAGAAAGTTTCCTGTGAGGGTTAGGTTTAGGGGTAGGGTTGGTGAAGGACGATAGAATATACGGTCTGTACAGTATAAAAACCATTACACCTATGGAGAGTCCCCACAAGGATAGCTGACCAGACTGTGTGTGTGTGTGTGTGTGTGTGTGTGTGTGTGTGTGTGTGTGACTCTGGACCACAAAACCAGTATTAAGTCAATAGGATATTATTAAAGATAGTGTTCCATGAAGATATTTTGTAAATTTCCTACCGTAAATATATAAAACCCTAATTTTTAATTAGTAATATGCATTGCTAAGAGCTTCATTTGGGCAATTTTAAAGGCAATTTTCTCAGTATTTAGATTTGTTTTGTTTTTTTGCACCCTTAGATTCTAGATTTTCAAATAGTTGTATCTCGGTCAAATATTGAAAAATTTACACTTAAAGACTGATTTTGTGGTCAAGGGTCACACACACGTGTGTATGCAATTCAACACTGGTAAAACACTGCTGGATTGCATTTTCCAGTTATTATTTATAACAATTTAGTAATAGTTTCATAGTTCACCAATAGGGTCGATGTAGTGTGTTTATAAATCTCATTAAAAATCTACTTTACCCAGAAGTAAACCAGCTCAGCCAGATCATCATCAATAAGTGCTGTTATGGCTGACAGGACGTTGAATAATGGCCATCATTTTGTCTCTTTACTCCTCAGAATCCATCCCCTTTTCTGTTTTCCGCCGACAGTTTAATGGACTAATTTGAAACTGTGAGAAGGGATTGAGATATTAGATGTGTTATAATTTGAGAGTGACGAGCCTTGATGCCTCTACCACAGATGCCTCTTTTTGATGTGCACTACTACTATTTTTAGCCCTCCTTTTTTATGCTGAGGATAGAGATGAGGGAATGTTGAAAGATTTTGATGTTTAAAGCCCACCAGGCCTGGAATTCCCCAATCAGTTCCTCCCTCCTGTTTTCTCCTCCATATTCCCTTCATGTGAAGCCCGAAGGGGGACTGTTTCATTCCCAGAGCAGAGAGTGTCTGAAGCCCAGGACACATGAACGCCTCTGGGACTGTGAAATGAATGGAGAAGGGGTAATAGGATAGAGTTTTGAGGGCTATGACATGAGTTATTTATCAGGTTTGAGTGTGTTCGTGTGTTACAGAGCAAGGGAAGAAAATGAGTGAATGAACCTGAGATGAAGCTCAGAGTGCACTCAGAACTAATGCAGTACTTGATGACTCGTTGGATCTGTGCACTTTTAGGAAGTGCAGGTAAAGAGCTGGAAGAGCATTAACACCACAGCCTCAGGAGGAACAAAAAAGATGACTGCACGGCAATTTTTCACCACAGGACACCGAGTGAATTGTCACAAAAAAGCACTCCCATGATGAAATCGTACATGATGAGGTGAAATAAGCGCATTCACTCGACCATTTGTGTGAGTTTGGAATAAAATATGTACTTTATCGTGTCGGCAACAAGTAATAACAATCTAATGGACCATAATGGATTCCAAAAACGGACAACAACTATTTTTGATGGCATCAAATTCTGACATCTCAAATTGACTCAAGATTAAAGTTTGTTTAAAGAACTCTTAAGTCGAGTTTTGAGGCTTTTAGTTAATGTTTGACAGTTTTGAGGCTATCTATACTCATATATTATACCTATATACCAGTGTGGTCTGTTCCTGGGCCTGCAGGATGCATTATGCGCATTCAAGCTTCTGTGTTTAACGTATTTGATGTGCACTTTAGTAACAAATCATTAGAAAGTCATTTATTTACCATTCACTGTCAGACTATCGGAGACATCGTTGTCAACATGCTGCTTTGGGTTGCATTTTGAGTTGGACTTGTCGGACAAACTGGCATTCTGGCATTCACTAGCTTCATGCATTCTAATCATATCTCCACTTTTTTCCCCTTTATGTTGCAATTATTCTGTTTATTGTACATATAAAATATATCAAAAGTCCCATATTCATATATGTATTGTTCCTGTAGAAATCATATTTAGAGAGATTATTCTGGTTGACTAGTAGTTGTTTATTTTAAGCATTAGTTGACTAATCGCACGTTTATTAATAAACCATTTAAGTCATGCTAATGAGCCTTTAACAAAGCACTAATTCATCATCCCCACAGTAGTGGATGCACCTGCATTCAAGTTTCATATGGATACATCATTTTATGATATTATTAGAGCACTTTTTATGAAGTTATAGTCAGGGTTGAAAAGGACATATAAGACATAACAGCTGCACAGTCCATGTTATTGCGTTTAAAATCACCATTTAGTGTGTTCTCACTGGTCCATCAGGTTTAAATGTCTTTTAAATCTTTTTCCAGTTCAGGGACCCATAACATTACAGTGAACAACTGCAATTCAGACAAATTGTTTCATAAGGTCACTTCCTCTCCACTGCGCGCATCCACAGCAAGCCTCCATTGTCTGAATGTACAATCGTGTATGTGTTTTACAGTGAGAGAGAGAGAGTGAGCAATATTCTCATTATTTTTCTCCACCGACCTGGTTATTACCCCGGCTGTAAATATTAGATGTTCCTGGAACAGTGTCTCTCCTTGTTAAGCGTGACACCCACATCATGCCTCGGGGTTAATAGTAAGAACATAGAGCGCTTTCATGTAAAATGCTTTGTTGGAGTCTGGCAGGCAGGAGGATCCTGAGCTGGTGTCCTTTTTGAAAACCGTAACGGCTGGTGTATATGAAGTTTGTGCCCCATTGTCAGGCCGGTCAACTCAATGATCTGTCATGCACTTAGCATTTTTTTTTTTTTAGAAAGACTGGCTTGTGACTGATTTTTGATTCGTGCATGTATAAATCCAGCACTCTACTTTAAGCTGAATGTTTCATTTGTGTCGTTAGCAGCACCAAATTAAATTCCAGCAATAACTCTTTCTCTGCCGTTGACAAGATTTTCCATCACTTATTACACAATGCTTCCCCACCATGGACTTAAATCAAGTTAGATCTATCCTTTACAGCCTCGTTTTAATTCATGTCAATAGTTAAATATGGTGCTACCCAGACTAAGGTCTCTTGACAAGTTATTCTGGCAATCTGTGTTTTCACTGTTGTATGGTAGGGGGCGCTGTTACAGCTCTTCTGAAGTAGTACGTAATCCATGGATCCAAAAACAAGTGAAGAAGATCTGTGTAAACCAGGGCTGTGACCAACACGCACAATCTCTTGAGTAATTATTTATTTTAAATAAACAATAATTTTGTAACCGCTAAAAAAGTATGGATCTGTATAGCATGAATGTATATTTGTTACTTTAAGAATATTTTTACCAAAAGTGATCATAAAAAATGGCATTACTTGGAGAAGCCAAATGTAGTCAGGTTGATTCCGTAATGTTATTTTATTTTTATTTTTATTTATTTTTTATGTAGTAAACCAGTTTACTTCAGTATTACTATATGAAGTATTTTCAAGTTATCTAACAAAACTATTTTTTCAGTGTTATAAAAATGCCCAGGTGCATCCTTTCATATGCTGAAGAATATGTTCTGAGCCTTTGAATTCTCACTATTCAGAAGAACAGAAAAGACCTTTGTAATCATTAGTTTTACATTTACGAATTCTAGCCACTCTTTTCAGAGGGTGAGAAAGAAAGACTTTAAGCCTTTTATCTGTGGTATAATGTTCTGTCACGAGCATTTTAACTTTGAAATAAAGTATGCTGGAATCACAATCCCTGACAAGTGTTTTACAGTGCTACGACATTTTGGGGGAGTAATTGGCCAATTTTGCAAGGTTCATGCCACAAACCAATTATAAAAATCGTTATGTGGCTATTTTTGTAAGGACTTCTGGAGGGGGGAAACAGTGCCTTTAAGCCAGGTGCTGTTATTGATCATAAAGCAGGACTTACAGTATTGTGTTGTATTAGATGCACAGATAGAGTATTTAAATAAAAAAATACCTCATAATGAATGTTCTATAATGGCACAGCAAGTGCTAACATAATGCCATTTATTGTGTGCTATACTAAACATATTGCAGTTTATCCAGAGCACCATCTCAGATTCTCTGAGATACATTCAGTCTGGCTGTGGGCCACTGGTATTGATGTATATCTGGAACAACAGACAGTCTCGCTGTTGTGCGGCAATCCCAGCTTTCAGGGGGTCAACGTATAAGCCTCTGGGCCCTCAGGGTATTATAGTCTCATGAGAAGCTCTGGACTTAGTGCATAAAGAACATATCTTATTCTGAATTCATTCTGTGGCCTTTTATGAAATAAGAAGTTGGATATTGAGATATTTGCCTGATGGTACTATTTTCCACTAGTAAGCACATGATTTCATTTCATTTAGTAAATTCCTGTGGACATTCATCTATTTCCCATCAATATGATTACAACTGCCACTGTTCTCTGTACTGGTTTTTGAAAACATAGCATAGCAAACGTAGCATAGCATTTAACATTTGTTTTTGTTTTTTGTTTCCACACAAGCTCCCCCTCTCTCTCTCTCTATCTCTCTGTCTCTGTCGCTCTCTTTCTAATAACTTCATTAATAACTGCATTAGAATGCTATCAACCACTCAAGCCTCCGTTACCAGCTTTAAAACGACGTTTTGTTACTAGAAAAAGAGACATTGGATGAGATGTGGAAGAAATACTCGCAATATCCATGTAAGCACAAAAACCAGACGAATCCCTTTAAATAATTCATCGGATTGATGTCTTGAGGTGTGGTAAACAGATTATTACCACACCTTCGCATCGTGACCTCATCACCACCTCGGGTGTACACTATTTTTCTATATAATAATTCAAAGGCCCGTCGTCAATTGTTCCTTACTAGATTATCGATTATAGATTAACTAGATTATTACATTTTCTGAAGAAAATGTGCATAGAGCTTCTCACTACACACATTGTCTTAATATTCTGAAGAAAATGTAAGTAGTGTTTTCCCGTACAACACTTAGCATCACTCTAGTGATGTTGGTAGTTGCTAGATTGTTGCTATTCAATATGCTAATTTGGTCTGATATATAACAATTATAGGAATTATATTGCATTTTGTTTCTTAAAAAATAGATTACTTTTATTCAGCAAATACACACACTGAGACAACACAATGTTACTGTTTTTTTACTATATTTCTGATCAAATAAATGCAGTCTTGAGGAGTACAAGAGTATAGTACAGTATACAATGCAAATATGTGTTCTAGTTCTCTGAGATGACATATAACTACCAGTTATACATCTCAGAATAATAGACCACATGTTTGTTTTGACATAATTTATTGGAGTTTGTAAGGGTAAGGATTTGGTATTTGACCTCTGGTGCCATTACTTTTTTTGAAAAACTGTAAAAGACTGACCTTAAATAAATTGCCTTGTGTTTGTGAGATGTGTACACAATGGAGGTGCATTATGGGTAAAGACAGAGTGAACAAGGCTGTAGAGATGGGGAAAGTGGCGTAACCAACTGTAGATTGCTAGTGACAGGCTGATACTTCAACACTTAGGGCTGCAGCTTTGATTTAATCACAGACCTGTCATTTGTTATTTGTCTGGCTCTCTCCACTGGAGCAGAGCCTGATCAACGGTCCCTTCTCTGGAGTTCCATCCCTCCTCCCCCCTTCTTATGTCTAAATCTTCCATATAAATTACCACCTCCTTCTGTGTGCTGGTGAGGGGGTTGATCAGAAATGGACAGAGAGGAAAAAAGGAGTGGGAAGGGGGAAAAAACTGTGGATTTGGGAGAGCAGAATCCGCCCGCGGCCCACTAAAGATCATTAATCGGGCCGTCAGAAGCCTTGCCAGTTGGTTAGCTTCTCATAAATAAGAAATGAATTCTTCCGCACCTTCATTAATAATGACTGCTCTAGCTATTTTGTTGCAATGTAACCTTAAAGGAAAAAGAGGGGGTGGATGCTGGGAGGCCCCTTATTCTCACTAGTAATATGATAAGACAGGTCTCCAAATTAGCAATGAGCATGTGATGCCAAACCAGAGTCAATTACTCCCTGAGCCGAGCGGAGAGTGTGTGTCTCACACTCTTTCAAAGGTGGCCGGGGATGCTCAATGAATCGAACCGTTTTATAGCCGACAGGACTGTCTTATTATTATTGCATTCATCTAAGAGTGAAGGAAAAGTGGATGGTGTGAATGATCTCGCCATTTCCCAAAGTCTCCGAACGGGAGGTGAGGGGGTTTTCAGGGTCAGCGGGTGGGTGAGATTATTTTGGTTTAATTAGGTGAAGGGGATGATTATTTTATTAAGGTTGTGGTAAGCTGTCACAACGGAAGCAGTGAATGAGCTTCATTAACCCAGAGCTAAAATCATTATTCTGGACCAGGTTCAAACCCCAAGACCTGAGAGACTAATCAAAAATGATCTGATCTTGTTTTGTCCTGGCCCTTTCTTTAAGGTCCCATTTAACAATGTTTTACTTTGATCTCAACAGCCTTCACTTCTGCTTAAACCCTAAAGGAATCTATCTATCTATCTATCTATCTACAGGGTTTCCACAGGGTCTTAAAAAGTCTTAAATTTAGTAAGCAGTACACATCAAAACATGAAAAATGAAAATGCAGTACATACCAGATTCGTCGTAATAACGAGTCATAAACACATCCACAGCTGTAAATCACGGTTTAGTTAGGAAGGTGAAGGTCTACTGAACGACATCTCATGGAGCACGTTTAGTCCAACGAAGCAATAACGTTGTAATATGGATGATAATTCCTTTGTTTACGTTTCAGTTCTTCAGGGACAGTATTGTTTGTGTCCGTTATGGAATAACTCACACTCAGAAACTGTAACGTACAGTGGTCACAAACAGAATGAGACAATCCACCAAAACAAAGTGAAAGGCGGAAGATTTATTTATTTGAATTCTTGCCCTCTCTCTTGACGGCTCGTGACGCGCGTTCTGATGCACCTGTCATCTGATGGAGGTGGAGCTTAGCGATTGTCTTTTTCTTTATTGGTTTTATTTTTCCAACATTGTTTATATATGTGTGAGTGTGTTTTATGTTGAATGTGCCTGTATCTGTATGATTACCATCTGTTTGAGTGCAAATCAGCTCACTATTACTGTGTAATTACAATGTGAACGCCATCTATATGAATAGAGTGCGATTTTTTTTTTTCTAGTGCTCAAATAAATCACTTATGTCTAAGTTTTTGTCTAGTGTTTTATAATTGAAAAAAATATATATGCAGTGGAATGTTTAATGACTAAAATAATTTGTAGAACCCTTAAATACAGTTGATAAATATTTGTTATGTTTGGGGTGGGGGGGACTAGACATAGTCTCAGGAAAATGGTTGCAGGAATCTCATTTTTCATGGTATCTCCTTCAGATTTGAAATAGAAACTTTGTGACTTTCAACCCATTACTTTTCTAGATTGCTCCAGGACTGATTTAATGTATTTTTATATCAAATTTAAAAAAACTTCAGTGTGGTAAAAAAAAAAAAAAAAAAAAAATTCAAGGCACTTCAGTGTCTATAACTTTTAATATTTTTTAGCATTATCAACTCTGGTTGATAAAAAGTACAGCCCAAAGGGTCTTCTTTCAAAAGACACCAAAAATATGTGTGTAACTCACTGAAGTAAGGAACTGTTACAATTTTAAGTTAGGAAGAGCACTTTCAGCTGTGAGTCCGATAAGGGGGTGTCTGGTTAACAGGTTAAAGGATGTTTTGTTAGGTTTAAGGAGTATAAAATATATTCTGGTGTCCAAGTTCATGTGTTGGTAGTTTAAGTTAAACAAATATTGGTGGAGTTCTGCTTTTGATGAATTAAATAGATTAACATTTAATGAAAAAGAGGGTAACCTTTATTCTGAACTTTTTCTCTTTCTTCAGTTCCTTCATAAGACAATTAATAACCAACTATACTATAAAGAGACAGGAAGCACAATCATTTAGCCACGCCTCGACCTTGACTGTAGATCTGAAATGCTTCAGAACTCCTCCACGTCATCTCTCCATGTTCTCCATTATTCCCTGTTCAAGGTGTGTTTCAACTTCCAAGAAGCAGCCATTGTGTGGATGACTTATGGAGTCTCCCAGAGGAAGTCAAATCTCTCTGCTGCATACTTGGAACAGGTTGGCTTTGCCTCATTGCCAGAAGAGCTTTATGATATGTAATCTCTGGATAGGGCCTAGGCAGGGAGATTCATATGTATTACTCATGTGCATTTCTCCAGCTCCTAACCTCTAATTGACTGCTCTCAGCAGCTGGTTTTCCTTAAGGTACTGGAGATTACTGCTGTTGTTGCAAGCAGACATTGTGTTTGACCCTTGCAGTCTGAAATGCTGCATTCATAGCCAGAAACACAGGTATTCAGTTATGTAGTGTTTATGAATTAGTCTAAGAATCAGTCTGTGCAATGTAAAACAGAATTTACATTTATACATTTGATGGCACTTTTATCCAAAGCAACTTGAGGTGTATGCATAGGTTTTGCATTTTAAGAGTCCTTGTATTTGCTGGCAATTGAACCACTCTTTGCCTGTCAGTTGGTAGGAACTATATAATGGGATGTAATGCAACAGGAAATAAAGTAGGACTTGATTTTGTCTGGGTTTGATTGGATATCAGTATATAAGGTGGATATAAATTTTACAATAATTTTTTTATTTTTTTTTTTTTTTTTATTATTGCATTTAGTTTTTCTTTTTTTTACATTTAATCCATTGTGTTACTGGCTGGTTCTTTGTTTGTTTGTTTGTTTTTTTGTTTTTTTTATGTACTTGAAATCTCTGGAAAATATAATATTATATTGCTTCAGCTGTCTGGCTCTTAAAGCTATTGCATAAAAATAACATCCTAGCAATGCTTGTGTATAAAAATATTGCCCGGCAGGCTTGGCTCCTGATTAATTAGTTCAATCTTTTTTTTTAGCCCCAGCTGCTTTCTAATTGGTAATCCACTGTAGTAGTCATTATCTAAAACCTCTTTACTGTGCCTCTAACTGTTAGTAAACCAAGAACAATTAGCTCTCAATAAGCTTGCATACAAAATCACAAACCTTTTGTTTCCTGGGGAATTGCTTATTAATATTCATGAGGTCCCTCAACAGACCTGGTGAAAAACATGCCATTGTGCATCAACTAAGCTCTTAACTAGATTTAGCATTCCTGTTATATTCAGAGCTACTTAATCCGGTAGCATCATTTTTTCTTTTCCCCTATTTTTTTTTTTTCGTCTCCAATCTCCAATTATGAATGATCACCTCCTTGCTTGCTGTCATCTGCTTGTTAAGACCAATATTGAAATCCTCATGTGGATTTATGCGGCGAGATCTGCAATGGAAATCAGGCACATCTGTTTGGAGATGCCGGTCTGGAAAAGAGCGATTGCTTCTCCCAGAGGATCTGCGGCGGCATCACTCCTCAAAAACACCAGCTCGTCGGTGACAAGTAAACCCAAATCATCACTGATGTTATTTATTTTCAAATGTTCCCCGCTTGACAGACGACATCTTGTTCCGCGCCCGTCCCACGGGGCCCTGCGTCTGTGTCTGACGTGTCTGGCTGACACCAAAGCAGCGGGAAGTCGCCAGAGACATGTTTGGGAATTTGTCACAATCCCAAACACACATGCGCACCGATGTTGTTTACACACCTACGGATCTGTCGAGATGACTGTTGCAGTTGTCAACATTCGTGGCAGTGCGGTTTTGCATTCCCAATGAAACGAGATTGGATTGAAAAGATGTAAAGGTATAAATCAATGAAATAACAAGGAGCGGGTGGGTGGGAAGTAGGCCACCTTTCCAATTCATTCGGCTTTTTTAGGTGCTTTAAATCAACTCAGATCAGCTTTTGGTAAGTAGGTCCAATGATCCAGCCTCTTCTGATTTTAGTATTAATTTAACAGAGGCAATAAATCAAATGAAAAATTATATTATAGCCAGTCAGAGAAGCTAGGTTTATGTACTGAAAAAGACCGTTCCAGTCAAAAGTCTGGATGCAACACTGTGCCAAAACAAACTATAATGCAGGGCGACCAAGTCACTGTCGCCACATTTTGATCTATTGCAGTACACACTTACTTCTATGACTTTCACATCTTGGCAACAACTGGGTCGCTGCTAGAGAAAGAGTGTGTGTGTCCGTGTCTCTAAGAACCAGGATGAGCGAGTGAGCGTAGCGGCAGGTAAACGAGGCGTGAGCACAGGGTCCTGCTCCCTGAACGTAGCACTCGTCAGACAGTCCATTTGTCAAAGCGCCCCAGCAGAGCTTTCCAAAAGACAGCATCACTTCCAACCCCTGCAGGGAAACCCCTCGTCTACATCCAGGGCAGAATCATAGTATCTAGATTGCAGACTGATATGGACCTCATGGAAGGTAGTATTATGCTAGGTGTTGTGTTACAGCTGCTGGCATGATGTAACATATTTTGGTTTATAACAAAAAATATATCACGTTTATGCTGCATGTATAAAATTGTCATTTGTTTCATTTGTAAGTCCTAAAAGGGGGCAATAAATCAAAATATATCATGATTGTAGTTTTGCTAGCTTGGAAAGAACACATTGAACTCTGTTTAAAGTCTCGTTCAGACTGGAAATTGATTTTTGCGTAGCTTTTTCACGTTCTCGCGCAACATAAAACACATCAGACATTGTTTGTAGAAAACATGCTGAACGTCCTTGCAGAAACAAGGTTGTGTTCTTACAAACAGCAAGTAAAGGGGAAAATTACAATATATTGCTTTCTGCCCCTGCCTCATAAGACGTAATATCTCTATCTCTTATTATAATCCATCGCGATGGCAACATGTCGTCATGTTGTAAGACAACATTTGTATTGCAAACTGAATTGCACTTGTTTTTAGTATAGACAAACCAACACAACTTCATTGCCATAGAAACCAATGCAGATATCGAGTAAAACTAAAGAGCGCCATGGACACGCAATTCGAAAACGGAGCAGTTGAGAGACACTGTGTGGATAGTCAGTCATTTAGTTCAGATTCCAATCGATATGAACAAAAATTGGATTTGGACTGACAGTCTAAACAAGGTTTTATATTAGGTTTATTATTATTATATTAGGTTTATATTATTAAATTCTGGCTATTGTATTTAGACTTCAAATTCATAAAAGTTTATTTTATTTTATCTTGATGAATTAAATGTGATAGTATCATGAACTTTTGCTGGTCACAGAGCTTATTTTCTGCAGTAGTCCAAAAGGTTTATATCTAGGAAACCAGGGCGATGTTAACTTTGGGGTTGGTTTTCAAAAATATGTTGTCCCTGAAGCACTCCATGAAAACAGCAGCAAATTGAGGTGGGAAAAACAACAAAGGGTATGCTAGATGGTCTGAAGATAAAGAGGACCTCTACAGGTAAGATTTGAAAAAACAACTGCAGGTTCAATTAATGCTGTTAGTTTGGTATAGGACTAACTGTTCTCTTTAGAGTGGAAGACATTAAATCTTTGGGAAACACATTTGGAAACAGTGTTACTTTATCCAAATGCATTCATTGTCTTTAGAGGAAAGGAAATTCTTCATTACACTTTTAAAGAAGCCAGAGGCTGGACATACTATTGTTATACAATAGTTAGGTTATTGACTTTTTTAATAGAACCATGATCTTTGATTTTCTGTTAAGACACAGACACCAAATCCTTGTAGGGTATGATTCATTTTTAAAACATGCATTTGATGCTTCACACTCTTCGTTGTGTGTTTGCCATTTCCTAGTGGCTGTGTAGAGCCAAAACTAGTATTCCTCTTGTCTTCCTCTGAGGTGTCCAGCCAGAACTCTCAGTAGAGACTCATTTATAAAAGCACTCCGCTGACTGGCCCAGTCATGCACTGGTGCTTTGGACATCACTTCACTCCACTAATGGTCTTACTGGGATCCTGGCCATCCATCAATGTGTCAGGATAGGGTATGTGGAGATACTTCAGTGTTTTACTTTTGTGTGTGTGTGAAAGAGAGAGCTATCTGTCTATCTATCTATCTAATTATCTATCTGTCCGTCCGTCCGTCTAAGCATAGAAGATTTCCACCTATAGTTTTGATACTAAATGAAAGACACAAAACTGAATTGCAAAAGGAATGATTGTTTCCAAACAGGTTGCCCTGTCCCAAATTCATGCCATATGTTAACCCTGTGTTATGTCTAGAGTTTAGTTTTTAGACTTTTAGGTGAAGTCAACTTACAATTGACTGACATTTTGTTGTCCCTGCAGACTAAACTGGGACAGAAGAAAATATTTTTAACATCTAAAACTGACACTGCATCTTGAGGAGACAGCAAACTCATGGTTTTGGCTACTTGATTCACTCCAAAACTACTGTTCGTTTAGACTCAACCTTCTCCTGTCCTCTGCTCTATTGATTTACCTCTGTGAACTTTTACCTCTCTTTCTTTCTCTGTCTTTTTCAGCCTTTCTCTCTGTATGATGCACTACTTGTCCTTGGGAGTCGTGTGTTTGGGCCGAGTTATGGAATAAATCAGATGAAAGGTAGATACTGGGCCTGCAGGGTTGTGACTTCCTTTAGAGAGTACTACAGCTCCAACTGAATAAATGGGAAGTGAAATGGCATATGGAGCCATAAAGTGTTCAGACTGAGGACTAGGCCACAGAGCTTTCCAAGCGAATGAGATTAGATTTACACATGCAACCTTCGGATTTAGAAAGCTTACACTTTGGACATCCTTTGTGACTTTTTTCCTGGCTTTAAAGATACTGTGTGTGAAATTTAAAGGGGTCCTATGATGCTGCTAAAAAGAACATTATTTGGTGTATTTAGTGTAATGAAATGTGTTTATGTGGTTTAAGGTTCAAAAAACATAATTTTCTACATACTGTTCATTATTGTTTTTCCTCTATGACCTGCCTTCTGAAACATGTAAATTTTTACAAGGCTTATCGGTCTAAAAAGGGAGGTGTGCTCTGCTTGGCCAGATATCCAGTGCGTTGTGATTGGCCAAATACCTCAAGCGTAAGATGAAAATATTACGCCCCTTAACATATTATGATGCCCTGTCTGGCCGAAGCAACGAGACATAAACATAAAACCCATAATAAACGTGATATAAACATAATTTCAAGTCGTGTCTTCTTTATGTACCAAGAGCTTGTGACACTCCAAAGAGAAAGGAAAAAATGAAATCGCATCATATGACCACTTTAAAGTAGCTATTTAAAGGAATTTTTCACCCAGAAGTGGTACTTCCATTCAAAGCTATTGGGAGTCATTAAGGCTTTTTTGAAAGAGAGTAATACTTCTATTTAGCAAGGACACAATGACTTGATCAAAAATGATAGGAAAAAAAATCTATATTGATCCAAATATTTCTAATTTAAATAAATACTCTTATTTTGAACTGTCTATTCATCAAATAATCCTGAAAATGCATCATGGTTTCCAGCAAAATTTTGAGCAGCATAACTTTTTTTGACATTGATGATAATCATTTTATAAATTTGATTGATATGAAATGCTTTCTGAGCACCAAATCAGCATATTTATCAAAGATTGTTTTCTGTAGAATCATGTGACACTGAAGACTGGATTAATGTCTGCTGAAAATTTAGCATTGTTATCAGGAATAAATTGCATTTTAAAATAAAGTCATTTTAAATTAATAATATTTTGCAATATGACTGTTGTTTTTACTGTATTTTTGTTCAAATAAATGCAGTCTTGGCCTTCATAAACTACCCTAAAGTATAATAAAACTTCATTAGTCCACATGACGACTTGCGACACACAATAAGCAAAAATGCCTTCTATGAACAATGTGTATATTATATTTACTATACAATGTGTGACATTTTATTAATAGTATATTTGAAAAATAAATAGGCTATCTAAATTTTAGCCAGTGTTCACATGTGTTTTGATAGAAAGAGCATAAAAATGAGACCACTAGATGACCCAGACCTGAAGTTGTTTAAAAAACAATTACATAATTGCTTTCTGCTTCATGTTTAGTTGGATGTTACAGACTTCCAGGCAGAGAAAGAAGGAGTGTATGGGGTAATAAGGGTGAAATGGACCCCACAGCATTTTCAGACATATCCCTCAAGGAGAAGGAGAGCTTCTCTTATTAGGTAGAGCATAAGATTTATTCCTTTATTCATACCGTGGCTTAAAAATAGCCAAAGTCATTTCCATATGTGACCCCAGGTGGGAAAGGGTTGACAGGGCCTTTCCAGGCCTACTACTCAATTGGTTAGAATCACAGATGGGGAGCTCCTCTGAGCCCCAGAGTGAAAGAGAGACTCACTCGATATGGAAAGCTGTACAACAGACAACAGAGGGTATGCTGTTTCTATGTTCCTCAAGGAGAAAATAACTTTGTCTCCAATTAAAGGTTTTAAACCTTAAATAAAACTCTGCACTGATGATTTTTAAAACAGAAGGGTTAATGCTTGTTTGTCTTTGTAATCAGGCTGCAAGGGAATAGACATGTTCGTTCTTGTTTCCTTTTAACTAGGATTTGGTAGCTTGTGGTACATTTTCTGCTGCGTCTGCCATTGTTTTGCTCATTCTGATAACTTCAAGATTTATTTCTGTGTAAACACTAAGAGAAAACCTAAGATCGATTTCCTCTGGAGTTTTTCAGATTACAGCTTTCTTACCCAGCTCTAAGTATATAAGTAAATCTTGCGTTTGTGCTCACCAAAGGCCAATATAGCTACACTTTGAGAGCTACTGTAATAGATATATAACAACAAATTACAAATCAAAGAACTGCACAGACATGTCATGTCCATTCAAACTTTACATTTGGATTGGAGCTTCCAAAAAATGCAAGGTTGTTGTAGGCTAAAAAAGGTGTTTGTCTACAACACTATGGCAGAAATCACTCCTTCATATTTGGTCTGCCCACCTTCTGCTAGTCATTTTACTCAAAACTATGACTTTTCCTTTTCTTTTTCCAAACAATGTAAATGTTGTCAACAAGGCCAGGCACAACTTCGCTTGCTTCTGTCTTACATTTGTATATGGAACTTATTGGTAGGTTTTTTGTGCTTTGGTCATGGCGCACAATGCCCCTGAGGACCTGACCATGCAGATGGTTGTATCTTGACCATCAGTGAACATCATGACATTTCCAAGGTGAACATTAGATATCTAAAGAATTTCAAACTGTGAAAACAGTCAGATGATGCCTGGAGGCCGTTGGTTCCTTTTCCTCAAACTCAATGGCAAAACAATAAAAGGATCCTATTTTTATTGGCACCATCAATGCAAATTTTTGAACACGTAAGCCATCGTACATGCTTTTAGAAAAAAAGCTCTTTGCAAGGTCACAATCCTTTTGATTTTATCATTGATGTGGTTTCACATATGACCGATAAAGTTTTCAATCTCCTCGAGCACAGTCAGATGTCAGTTGCTGTTTTTTTTTTTGTCCTTTTTTCCAGTGCGTATCAGACAGACTTAATGCCTCCCAGCATGGCTGCACTTACAGTAGTTAGTGGACTTAGAGCATAACTGAGTTTAAATAACCTGTAAAGTGTATTTGCCCGACAGCTTGGCATTATGGGCATCTCCCCAGGCTGCTGACAGTGAGTGAATGGTGTCATACAGAGAAACAAGAAATAAAAGTTACATTTTGTCTAATATTTAATTCTGTGGATAAACGAATTAGGTATTTTAGTTGGCATGAATGGTATGAGGTTTATCTGTGTGTATTGTGCAATATTGTAAAATCTATCTGTCTCTCTGTCTGGTTTTCTGTCTGTCTCTCTTTCTATCATCCGTCTGTCCATTCATCCATTCGTCTATCTATCCATCCATCCATCACTCTTTCTGTCTCTCCATCTGTCTACGTACAGTTATCTATTCGTCTCTCTGTGTGTTTGCCTGTCTGATATTTTTCTTCAGAATTTCTTTGAATACGAATAAATAGAATGAAAACAAATGTAAAATTAACTTTTGAATTGCAATCCTTCATCCTGTTTGCGTCCCTGTTTTAAATTCAGGAATTAGTTAGTCATTTTAAAAGCATTCTCAATACAATACTGAAAGCCACACAACCCTAGTTCGTACAGAAATTGGTGTGTATTTCCAGGCAGGCATCTTTTAGTATGTATGTTTTTCTCTTTGCTATTATATTCAGTATGTGTGTGCATGTGTAGTCTCTGCACATATTAATAAAACACTAGTGGCAGGCATGCTTGTGATGCATTCTGAGCTCTGGGTAATACATTATGGAACAAAGAAACAAAGGACCAGTATGAACTCAGTGTAGACTGTTTCAACCCTTGTCTCTAGGGCTCTGTAACACTAATTAGAGAAAAGGCCCTCTTGCCCTCTGTCCTCTTTATATTCCCGTCTCCTTGCTCATCCCCCCATCCCTATGGATTTGAGGAGGAGGTTGGCAAGGGCACCTCCTCCTTTCAGATGAGTGTCTGGGGTCTTTAAGTGTTGGTCCCAAAAGAAAAAAGAGGGGTAAAAGTCATGTCAGGCTTGTGTCCAGATGGAGGAGGAAGAAAAACATGGCTGTGGGAGTGATTGAGAGATCCTTTCTGGGAATGCTAACGGGCAAAAAGAGGCTAATCCATATTAGCTGCACAAAAGCATAGCAGATTAGCATGTGTGTTCAGTAAAATCCATTAAAAACCTTTTGAAATGACCTAACAGACCACAGAATGAGAAGAATTTCACGCTTTTGTACAATCTTCTGCTTTCAAGATTAGCACCAGTGATATTCCCTTCAATTCTTAGGAGATCTTAGCATCTATGTTGTCTTTGCTTTGTTTTTTAATTGTTGGTCTGTGTGGAGAGAGGGAGAAATTGTAGAGGCTAACTAGGGCTATGCTTACCAGCCTCAAATGGGCATTTAAAAAAAAAGTACAATTGTTTTAGGATTTTATGGCAGTCATCGCAACAATGTTGTAAAATTGGATGTAATTTTAAGCAGAATTTTTTGTAATGTGATGTTAATATGCAGTATCTTTGTATTCTTTTTTTAAACCTCAAATAGTGCTTTTTTTTACAATAATCCCAGCATAGGCTCAATGGAAAAACTTACCTCTTGCTACATTTTCACACAGAATCCAAAGACTTACCTACACTGTGTATACAATACACTGGTCATGATGAAACACCTCGACTAGTCTTGTTGAACCAAGCTAAAATGGTATGGTTGCTTCAGCAAATTAATTTGTATGTCATGTTTGGATTTGTTAATACTATAGGTTAGGTTTAGGGTAGGGTTTATTACAGGTGTTATTTAGGATTAGTTTTAGTGCCGCTTAATCAACATTTCACTTTGAAAATGCTGCGAAATGTGCAAGAAGCAATGTCATTTTGCAGAAATCTTGCCACTGGCATGTTTTTCCAATTAGCCTCACTTTAAAAATGACATATTGTAATAAAATAGGGCAACACCACCACTTTTTGGCCGTCTGCTGTCTTGTGATTAAAATATGGAAGAGTGGAAAGCAGGAGAATTGTCTGCTCTGTGCCCATTTGATATCCTTTTTTATTCCTTCTAGGATAGCTCTGATTCTGGTTAAGCCAACATCTTGATTTTTGTTAAGCCTCCATTAACTGTTCATAGGCTTCAGTGCCTCAGTCAAAGACTCTTTCCCTTGTCTAATGGGCCTTGAGAAAAGAGTAGACATGCATTTATATATGCTAAGTCTTTGAAAGCATCAACGTAAAGTGCTAATAGATATAAACGGGGATCCCTTTGACAGCAGAAAGCAGGCATTCATTGGCAGCAGAGTAGAAGATTGTTTAGCCTGCATGACTAGCATCTGTTAATGTGATTTTCTGAGGTGTGCGATATTGACTGTACTCTCTGATTTGACAAATAGTTTTGCAATATTTTGGGTTTGGCTATCACTTAACTGATGCATCATCTTTGCAGTAAGCAATAAGCGTTTTGCTGATCAGGCATCATCTGTGAAATACATATCTTGCCAATGGCGTACTTGACTGCAGACTCCACGTAAGTGTCTTGAAAGCATTGTTACTGCAAGCCTCTCAACTGTCTCCTTCTGTATTTGTCATGTTTATAACTACCTCCCTTTTTCTTTTCTTTTTTATTATGCACCACCATTTTGATGAGAGGCATCCACCCTGTGCTTCCTTTCTGTAATGGCCTCGGTTGACTGTATATCAGATGCTGGGTGATTTAATCTGCCACTTTGCTGTTAATGCACAGAAAGTGACTCAAATTTCATGGCTGCTGGAGTCAACCGCTGCTTTATTGTTATTAGCGTCATGCTATTGCCACCACCTCTGAATGCAATAAGCATAAAGCAGCTATTCTTCCAGGCGAGCGTCAAAGGGAATGTGAGGGACAAGCTGTTTATGGTTTGTATGAAAAATTGAAACCTGAATAGGGGATTCACATCCCTGGCATGACTGCTGCTCACTACTGATTAAATTGGGGAAGGTTAATGCAGCCTGCCTGCAAAGTTGCACCCTCTACTACATGCTTCGAGAACAGAGCTTGTTTTCCTCACTTTTTCCAATTTTTTCAGTCAACACAGAATTCACAGTTCACCTGAATTTGATTAGCTGACCCCACGGTTTGTTTATGTTACGTTTCTGAGGTCGATTGGTGTTCCGAGTCAGCTCCCAGTTCCACCACGGTTCATAGAGCAGGGCCGTGTAAACAGCTGGCTTGTATTCGGTAATTCAATTTGAAATCTACTGTCATAAATTTAACTTGATGATGGTAATGTGATATTCCTAACTCCGTTCATTTAATTTTCTTGCTGTTGATTTGCTATTCACTGGAGGTTTTTTCTTTTCCTCAACTTTACGTTTCCTTTCCATCAGCCTTGTAAATCTTGATTTCCTTTTTTCACTTGTTAAAATTAATAATAGGTCTAATTTCAGCAAAGTTGAATGTTTAAATAACCTGAAAGATAAACATAACATACAGGTTACAGAAACAACTATGTAATAGTTATCAATATTAGGGCTGGGTAAAATTGATTTTTCATATAACTCTGTGTAGTCCGATTCACAAAACGATGATTCCGCTGAACAGAGTTATTTGTTCACTTTAACTTATCATTCAGAAAACGAACTTTGAATTAGTCTAATGGATTGTTTATTGAATTAACTCACTTAATTTAGTTGTTACTGTATCAACATGAAGTTATCCTTACTTCTGATGATGAAATATTAAACATTAAAAACATTAAAAACATTAAATTTTAAAAAGCAACAAAACAGTATTAATTGTTTGAATTTCTTTGAAAAATTCAAAAATTAGAAAGCTGAGACTGTTTTATACCAAAAGTAACCTGCTCTGTCTTGTATGATGGTGTGTCAATGTCCTGTTCCGCCATGTATTTTTCACTGTGTTTGGTGTGAGAGTGCTTTGGCTTGTCAGACAGCAACAGTAACTAAGGGAGCGGGTCTTTGCGAAGGGTCAATTACCGTATTTTTCGCACTATAAGTCACACTGGACTGTAAGTCACATTTATTGAGAACCAAGAACCAAGAGAAAACATGACCGTCTACAGCTGTGGGCGGTAATGTTTTCTCTTGATTAATTTCTCTTGGTTCATGTCGAATTAATTTTGATAAATAAGTCGCACCTGACTGTAGGTCGCAGGACCAGCCAAACTCTGGAAAAAAAAAGTGCTACTTATAGTCTGGAAAATACGGTAAGCTCCTGTTAACTCGTAAAATTATTCTTGTAATACTTAGGTAAGGAAAGCTGAGAGAATTTCTTTCTGATCTTAATTAATTCAAGCAGTTGTGATTTAAAATCCAAATGAAACAGGTAATTTGTACTGATACCCTGGACTAATTAATAAACTCGAGAAAAAAATCCTCTTTCACTGTCCATCCATATAGATTTTTTTTCTTTTTTCTTTTTTAATAGTTGTTTTGCAATAGTAAAAAGAAGTGATCTGGTAGATCATAGATTTTGAGCTCCAGTTGATTTAACAGTATTGACACAGTGACCTCTGCTAAGCTGTAAAGACTCAAATTGCCCATCAGAAATCAGTCCTGTGCTAATGCAGCCTCCAGTGTAACCACACCGTTGTTTTCCTGCTCTTAAACATTCCACTCTCTTTCTTCTTCTTTTTCCCCATCCCTTGCTTTTCCTCAAGGGGGCTTATTATACACTTCTGGAGCTCTATGAGGAGGCAGGGAATCTCTCAGTGGGAAGCCTGAAAGCCCGGTTTGCGGCTGGGGTAAGTCTGCAGGAGCATCTGCTGCCCGCGGCTGGCTTGAAGCTCTGACGCGTGGGTCTGGAGAACTGTTTCAGAGCCGCTGTACTTCAGATGAATGCCAACAGATTAACATATCTAACATGTTGGAGAAAGGCAGGGCTGTTGGATAAAAAAAAAAAAAAAAACAGAAATGCTTGTGTCCGCATTCAGATCTAGCAGTGTGAAATGCAGCAGCATATGGTAGGCGAGGGGACACACATACATACTGCAGCCAGAAAAATCACACTCAATTTTCCCATCCTTTGTCTTTCCCATTTCTGCCTCTCAATCTTTTCAACCGATTCTGTCCATCTTTCTGTTTCTTTCTTCCTGTTGCACTCTGCCTCTTCCCCTCATTTGTGTCAAACGTGCATGCAAAGTGGCTTATGCAAATACTCATGTACACAAGCATGTAAAACCATATGGATCTCTCATAGTACGATAAGAGATGGCACACAGCACGAACCCCACGCACACGCGCTTGCCTGCACAAAGAGAAAGATTTATTTCTCCATTCTCCTCCCCTTTTTCCTCTCTCCCTGGCCTGACACAGCCCTTGGATCTATTCCCAGAGCTGACCCCTTAGTGGGGACATTGATGTAGGCTTGCTAATGATGAGAAATGGAACCATAATGCCGGCTGTTAAACCTCGGGGGCGCACAACAAATGTGCTTCGGAGACCCGGCATTTGTCTCTGAATAGATTAGATCCTAGCTGTGGTAACCTTATATTTAATCTCTCTACCTCGCTCTCTACCTCCCTCTCTCCCTTCGCTGGGCCAGTAGCTATTCCTCATGATAAATAATACTTTATCATCCTCTGCCGCAGGCGCAGCCGGACTGCTTTAACTGTTGCCGTTCCGGAATAACAATGCGAGGCTTTTGTCTTTACGTGTGTCATAATTCAATCGCACATGGGATGACGACGCCAGATATTTAGCGTTTCGTTCCACATTTACATGCCATGCAAGTCCCATGAGAATTTTATCTGGGCGTCCAATTTGGATTTTCTCTGTATGGAATGATAACATTCCAGCCGATATGAATAATGTGAAGAATTTAGAACACATGTTGTTCAATTTAGTCCGCCTCGTTGTCTTGTTAGGATCCTGCGTTCAGTAGGAAAATGAGAGCAAGTTATATTGAGTCTCTCTGAGGAGTTTTTTTTTTTTTCATCCAATCAGTGTGAACACCTTTTTTCTGTGACATTGTTCTGAAAGCACTCAGAAAGCGAGATCATATCCTTGTTATTCTCCTCAGAAAAAAAAAAGAGCGGCAACGACACAGAGATCTGATAAATTGGCGCCACAACTTATTAAATTATCAATGCACATGAAAAATTCATTCTAGAATGCCTTTCACACTTTCTGAGTCAGTGCGCAATTTACTTTTATCTTGTTAAGGCAGGGAAATTTTATTATGGAAAAATAATGCCACTGTTTTTTCCCCCCCTAGACTCTCTCTTTCGCTCCCAGATTCTGTCTCTGATCCATTTTAAATGGTTGCAGTAATGGTGCAGAAAAATAGGCTGAAAATGAGAAATCGCTCATGAGTAGTTATAAATATTCATGTGAACGATAACTATGTTAGGCTGCTTTTCTGAGTTCTTCTGTTGTGAAAGTCTGTCTCCACCGCAGAAACGTCTTATCTTGATGATTCATGGTTAGTCTCAAAGTTCCTCCAAAGTTCTGAAAGGCCGTGGTTCTAGAATGTTTACATTTCCAAAAAATTCTGTGCTTGTTGAATGTGCATTTCTTACGAAACATGATTGGTGGAATGTGCAATATAATCGTGTGCAGTCTTCAGCCAGACCGAAACGACTTCAAAAGGCATAATTTTGCTGCCATGTGGTCAAACACTAACCAATGATTAAAGAAAATTTGTGTAAGCGCTTTGATAAATCACTTTATGTATGTATTTGCGGAACCGAAATTTGGAATGGCTTGTTTCATGAAATTTCAGATGCTGATTTGAGTGATTTATAGCCACAATTTTAAATCACACTGTGTATTTCTTCTTGATAATAATGTGGTTGTAATATATGTTTAACAGCCTTTCGTAATAACACATTTCCAGCAAGTCTTTCCAAATACACATACAGTATCCAGTCCACTCATTTATCTCTACTAAATGACTCTGTCACAAGCAGAAACCATGTAAAGCAGATGCAAAAGTGTTTAGGAATGTCCATGTTTCTCTCTTCTGTCACTTTTTTTTTTTTTTACCATTTTGATGAGTAAAAATAAGTGTCAGGAGGTTAAGACTGAGGATGGAATATTTGTACACGAACATGATTCTGTCATTAAGCTAATGTTACTTCAAAACCTTATGCTGTTTTTTTTGTTTGTTTTTACTGCAACACGAAATGAAAAATGTAATGCTCTTCCTTTTCCATACGTTAACAATAATAGTATCCAAAAGCTCCAAAAAAGACAAAAACACCTTAAAAGTAGCTAATATGACTATATAAGTCTTCTGATGCCATATCTGTGGGATTTACGTAATGAAACGCCTCCTAATACCCTGATAACGAGCAACTGATTCTAGAGCAAGTTTGATTCTTAAACATGTTGTTGTTTCTTCTTCTTGTGAACCAGATGACTGATCTGAGTTCTTGTCATCTGGAGGCCAAGAATATTAATAAATAACAACATACAATTTAATCTGTTCTTCACGGAAAGCTATTGTATGCCTTTCAAGGACTTGGAATGAAGATTTGTGTTTTTGTGTGCTTTTTTTAAAACGTAGCAGATGTGCTCATTGTGAATTCATATGGAAAAAAGCAATGTGACATTTCTCCTTTTGTGTTCAACAGAAGAAAGTAAGTCATATGATTTGGAATGACATTGGGGTGAGTAAATAATGACAGATTTTTCATTTTTGGTGAACTATGCCTTTAAACCTGCCTCGTTTATGCTGATCTGCCATGTTTGGTGATGCAAATTGCTGTTACTTGCCCAAGGTGTTCCATCATCAGAGTGGCATAATTATCTTCGGCAACAACCAATATTGGATTGTTAGGCCTGAGGATGAGATGCCCAATGAGGCCTGCGCTCGCTCTCACTCTCTGTCTCTCTCTCGGTTGAGCTCTGACAGATGAATCTGCAGGGAAAGATAGCTGAAAGGCAACCTGAGGCAACTGGAGCGTCTTTCTCTCTCTCTGCCTTTTTTCTCACTCTCCCCATCTCTATGCCTAGCTTGGTCTCTCCTCTTCCTTTTCTGTTTTTGACTTTATATCATTCAGAACATATGTGCATCTGATGGAGCTTTCGTTGCAAACCAGCTTCCACTGCCAGATTGTTCTTTCTAGCTTTACATGACTTTAAATTTCCAGTTCTGTCCTTCATTCCGCAGATCTTCTCTACCCATGATAATAGCTATCCAAAGGAAAGTTTAAATCGTTCTTCTGTCATAAAATTTGCCTAGTAGCAAAAACAGATTCCCTTGGCAAAGTGAAAACCTATTACTGTAGACATATGGAACATTTGCAGTGCTAAACTAAAATTGGGTTTGTCTCAGTGCGAAGGTTAGTGCCATATTCATAAACATGTTCTGTGTAGGGTTCTTCAGAGATGATATTTCAGTGTTAAAGAACAATGTTTTTGTTGTATAAGTTTGTAAATAATCTGTTTATTCATGCATTGTCCTCTCTTGCTTGACGGCATCAAGCTGTTGTTGATACTTAGATTTTTTTCTTAGGAATTATATTTGCATGATGCTGTCTGTAGCCATTTACAAGATATGATTTTTTCATAGCAATAAACCATTAAAGATCAAATATAATATGACAGATGTTCCATTTGGAGGACCTCAGAGATACCTTGTTCATGATCTCTCAGACAGTTGTGTTTCTGTTGGTTGTAAGTGTGTGCGTGTCTCCATCCCATGTTCTGTTTGTCTCTAAATGTCTGATGGTTTTAATAGGAAGTGTGTAGGAAAGGGGATGACCTATAATCACAATCAGCTGGTAAATAATTACAAGCTGTGCATTCCATGCAAAAACCTCCTAGAAGCACCACAGACATTGAATGCTTTATGAGGCAGGCTACACGGTTTAGCCACTGGTCGAAGCAAAACAAGAACGTTGGTTAGTTTGCAACACTGTTTTAGTGTTTAAAAGATGCCATTCATTTGGTTTTGATTAAAGCCAGCCGCAGCTTAAATCCTTTGGAGATAAAATTGCTTTGATTCAGACAAGCTGTATTAAATTGTCTGCAGAGTTTTTAAGTTAACCCCTCAATAAAACACAAGATGTTCAATTCTTCTTTCTGAAAACAGTTGATGAAGGTTTCTCTTTAGATGCTGTGTCTCTTACACCATTTATTTGATTTGACTGCCAAACAAATGTGATCTCACAGAATTGACCCACTTGTGGATTAGATTCAAACTTATTCTTATATATATATATATATATATATATATAATGCTTTTTTATAATAGCTGTTGGATGAACTAAGTTAATAAAATCACATTGGGATATAATGAGGCAAAGATTGAAAAGAAAGAGAGCTTTGAAATTAAATCATGTTGTTTGTATTGTAATTTTGTAGAATTGATTAGGTCTATCTATAATAGCCTATATTTTGGACCAAACCAGAGTAAACGTTTAATATCCCTATGAATATGTTTGTGAACAGCTCACATCAAGGTTATGGAAAAGTCTAGGAGAAAATGTGGTGATTTTTACATTTTACACTGAAGTCGTCCTTACGACATGTATAAATGTGTGCTAGAGTGAGAGTTCATTATTTAAAAATAAATAAAAAATGAAAATCCACCTGGTATGATTTAAACTCCGCCTCTCATACATCGATTGCTTTGGTCTTGTCCTGTGCAAGTTTTTTTTTTTTTTTTTTTTTTTTACACACACACCCAGCGGAGTGGCCGCTTGAAGCGCACTTCAGCTCGCGCTCGCGGAACACTCGCTCCCGTATGTGCCTGGAGAGCCTCGCGCAACGGAGGCGCCGGACGCGCTCAATTCGTGTGGAGACTTTTAAAACCTTCCAGATACGTCGAAAACGAATGGATTCGCTCACTTCATCGATGTAAAAGAGATTATCAAGTGCTCAAATCCATGGAATGTTGTTCTGCGGTGTTTTTTATGAAATCGAGCGGCACTTCTGCTGGGAATCTATTGTTAATGATCTGTCATAGGAGCTTACGCGACTTGGGATTCATATCTGTCGCCTTCACCTTTCCTTGACTAAAAAACTGATTCTTTTCACCTGAGTGAGGAATGTATGACTCATTGCTGAACAGATATCAGTCTCTCTGATCTGTCGTTGAAAATATCCTCCGCTTCTGACAGCTTTCGCCACCGCAGTCGTTAAGAACGTTCCTCTGAAGATTTATTGTTGGGACAGGTTCGTAATTCTTGTCCGCCTTCAGTCGGTAGAGATCCACGGGAGCTCGGCGAAAGAAATCTGCCTTGGCTTACATAAGGCATACTGCCTGGATGTAACGGAATTGCATTCTATTTGGCACCTTTCGAAAAATCGGTCCGAGTGTTTTTCCCCGATGGAAGCGAATCTAATATAGAATTCGGTAAGATGTTTAATGGTTGCGTCTTAAATGCTTCTGAAACCAAAAGTTATGTTTTGTGGGAAATAATTTGATAAACGCAGTCTTTTAGAATGCTTTTTAAATCAGAAACGAGGGGGAAGACAAATGAAAACCTCACTGCTAGTGTCTGAAGTCTTTTGAAAAAGGTTTTACTTGAATCTAACGGATGTTCAGGTTTTGTTCTGGAGATTCGAGGTGTCTTTCTCCTCGCACATTGGTATCACAAGCAATTTATTACCTGAAATCAGTCGGTTTAATGCCATTTTGTGTTTTTATTATTAAGCATTTGAACATCTGAAATCTTTCTTTCACATTTGTCAGCGTCGAGATTTAATTTTTCTTTAGTACATTTGTTGATCTGGCTTTGCATATGGGTCAGTGACGTGGTGCTTAGTTTTGTCTATATCTATTAAAATTTTCAATAATTAATACTTTCAAATTTAAAAACAAAACTTTTCTACATTTTATTTGATATCATATGTTTTCAATTTCTGAATTAAAATAATTTGTTCCATATTTAGGTTGTGTGTGTGTGTGAAAATGTCTAAGTGGTGTAACCATTCAAGGATATTTTTATTATTATTTAAAAAAAAAAAAAAGTTTGAAAAAAACTTAGTTTGACATAATCTTTAATTGTTATTTCTTTAAAAAATAAATAAATAAACAAAGAAGAATAGGCAGGTGTGCAAGTATTAATATTTAAAAATTGTGGTTCACCAAATCCATGTATTATGTTGTATTACCAACCTGCAGGAAGCCATTTTGCTGTCATCTAATAATAATTGTAAAATAATAGACACCTGATGATTGTGTTTCAAGGTCATTGTGTTTAATGAAAAGATCACATATTTGAACTTTGTGTAAAGATGCAAATTTTTTTCAGGTCTAAAAGACAGCCTCACTAATGCAAGAAATTACATTGTTTTTACAAGTAATGAAAATGAATTATTATTTCAAATAAATAAAACAAAATACCTTAAAAATGTTGAAAACATTGCTTAAGTTGAGTTGTGTACACTGAGTATTTCAGCAGTTTTTACTTGGTTACGCCACTGATTTTTAAAGGCATTAAGGCAGTATTTCTTTTGAAAATGGTATAAACGTTTGTTTACATTTATGAATCCACAATACAAAGATGACATTAACTTTTCATCTACTTTTAATATTCTCCTTTTTATGTCACTGACCCATTGACATTCTTTATGTATTACACATATGGTGTACATTTGTGAAGCTCTGACATTGTATATTGAGTTACATTCATTTCTTATTACATAGGATATCTAGACTCTACCTAATCATCCGTTCAAGGTTACCCATAAATCCTTTGCATATAAGCTGCGCCTCGAGGGTTTGTTCTTCCTAAGCCTGCCATTTTCATGTCAAAAATACCTATACCAATTGTTATAGCTGGCTACATATCTGGATAGGAATTGTGTACACAGAACCAAATATGAAAGAGCTTGAACTTGAGCTTATTTCAAGTTAAGAGAATGCGTGAAACATCACTGACTTGCATACGGTGATGTAAACAGCTTGCCTCAGGCTGGACAGAACATAGATCAGAGATTGTGGTGGTTTGTTGTCTTTCTGTATTAGCACTTTGAATGAGATTTGCATAAAAGATTTGCATTGAGACCATGTTAAGATACTCGTCACCACCTTCACAAATCGCGTTTATGGCTTGCACTGCAACATTTTACATTGCGGGTGCTTCATGTGTTTTGATGTATGATAATTATATGTTACTCACGTTACATAATATTTGATGAATGCGGTCAATGCAGCAAATTGATTGCCGCATTGCTCAGCTTTATGATTTACAGCTTTTTCACTCAGAAGTTAGACATGATTCACATGAGAGGTCCTCCTCTCTGAACTGTCACAGATTTTAGAGACTGGGTCAGGTGGCTGTGAGGTCCCAGAATTCACTAGGATATGAGCACATATGTTACTTTGGTTGCCTGAACTATTCATACTCTGAATTCTACTTTCATTGCACCATGTAGCAAGACGTTCATAGACTATTTGCGATATGAAATGGCAGTAAGTGAAGCAGAATTATGGTGAGTGGTAAAAGGCTGCCCATTCACCTTCACCTTCCTCTCCCTCTCTGATAAGTCAAATATATAATTCTTCATTTTTTTTTTTTCTGTGGCCAGAGGCTAATCTTTCAACTTGTGCAGATGCAGCTCTGGAATTAGCTTGCAAACGCTCCCTCGTTCGTATCTTCAAACCCTCCACTTATCAGGCGCGGAGAGCTGATATGGCGGAGGCCTGGCTCGGCAGTCCTGATAAGAGGGTGAGGAAAAATCTGCAAGCTATTTGTAATATAAGAGTCGAGGCAGATCACAGCCTAGCCTGAGATGACAGACCTTCCGGCACGAAGCTAACATCTTGAGTCCTCGTAGTCCGTGGAGAAATAAATGGAGTTTTGTAAGAGTAAGACGTGATAAAGGTAGACAAGTGCGGAGCAGGAAATGGAAAAGTGTGTTTGTGCATAATCTCCATAGTGACTTGATTTATTCGACTGTAAAGTGGATTCATTAATGTTGGCGATAAGGGAGGGTTTTATTTTCTTTCTTGAATGTTAATGTTATCAAGGGTGTTACTGTGTACATTAGCTATCTTATTAGATAAACTGTCCTGAATTTTGATAATGTATTATTCTGATAAGGATATGACATGCTTGTTGTTGTTTTTTTCAATTTTTTTATTATTAAATCACTAAATCACTTAAATCACATTATTTAAATTATAATATTTCTCTAGAAATAAAGCAATATTTCTGTGTTCATTTTGACTAAGCAGACTTTAATAGACCCACTAGAAATTGCTTAGTAAGAAAAAAACATTGAACTTGTTTTGCTAAGATGTTGCTGTCTGTTGTGTCTTTAGATGCCAGGCAAACAATATTTATTTAGCAATATTTTTATATCCAGCTTGTAATTTTTTTTTTATAATTGCTTTATAAATTATTTTATTTTATAATATATTTTTATTTTATTAATTGCTTATTTTTTTCTCTAGTAATGATTTTTTTTCTGTAAGGCTACACTCTTTTTTTAATTATTTATTTAATAGAATGTGACCTTTCATATGTGTAAAATGTACCTAGTTTTGAGATTGCCAGACAATGGACTGCCATAAAGATATAGCCCATTTTTCACCTTTTTTTCCTCTTTTCCCACATCTTATTACTTTACTCTTGGTAAAGCCCTATAAGCTTTGTAATGTCCCATCCTCTTGTTTTTTTGTCTCCTGTAATTTTTTTCTGCTAAATGTCAAACGCTCACACACACACGTGCCCACAAGCACACAACAGCAACATGCCAAGGCCTTTTAAATACCTCCAGGTATTGCTGAAGTCATAGGTCAGTTACTCACTGCTGGGTGAGCTGGATTTCAAGCTGGTTGCACACAGCGGATGCAGCTGAACGGAGCTCGGTGCACACAGCACACTGTGTTTCTCTTCCATGGAGACGCTAAAGCTGGATGTCAGGGAGTTATCCTCTCTGCTTGGGTCACACAGACCGGATGTGCTGCTGCTGTTGTTTTTTCAAAGCCTTGCAGATTAACCACAGCCACTACACCTCAAATGCGGAGGCAGGCAGATGAATAATTCCTAGACCTCGCTGTTTAATCTTGTGTGATCCCGTTCCAATTAGCCATTGTGTACGGGTGCATAGAGTCTTGCTTTTTTTGTGCAATAAAAGAATGGCACACCAAAGGCTGTGTCTGTCTCTTTTGTGCAGGGTGTCTCATTCTCTACCTTCAGTTTGTTTCATCTGGAGTGTTTGTTGAGTGGAGGTGGGTCCATGTGGAGGTGGCTCTTTTTGCAGGCCTGATAGAGTTTCTAGATTCTTGAGTGAGTACTGAGTACTGAGATGTAGACTGATTGTAGAACAAATGAAATCTTTATTTGTCCCAAATGTTGCCTTTTCCTGCATTCCTCAGCACTGTGCTTTCCGGTCAGGCACTTGTGTGTCTTTTGTCACCTTTATAGCTCATAATTAAATGTGCCTTGTGTGATGTGGGAAATTATGGAAGCTCACGACCCAGACATGCTATTTACCAGCTGTTCTTTCTCTCTAATAATAGAGGAAAGAGACTGAAGTGCAACAGTGCACGCAATCTGAGAGTCTAAAGTCACAGTTACTCTTTGAGAAATTAATTGGAGGAGCAACTTAAAACTCTCAAAACTTACAAAACTTAAAGATTTGTATTGGTTTTAATGGTTCCATGAAGAACCTTTAGCACCCATGGGACCTTTCAACAATTATGAAAAAATAGTTCTTTAGATTATTAAAATGGAAAAAAATGTCCACAAAAGGTTATTTTTAAGAACTGTTTCTTTTGAGGATTCAGCCATTGCATCGCTTTATTTCTGAGTATAGGTGCTGTTTTTTTATTGACCTCAGACCTGCTTTAGGACGTTAATAGTGTAGTTTAGTACACCTAGCAATAATATAACTTGTGAATTTAGAAAAAATGGACTACAAACTGCCACCTAGGAACTGCTTACTTCTAACAAAACCATTTAAATATTTTTTCCATGGTGTCATTAATTAAGATTTTGGTGTTTGTTGTGAATTTTAGATCCCAAGCAATCAACTGAACTGCATTTTGCAATTTTTATATCTAAGGCTCTTCTGGTTTAAATGTGGCTCATAAAGTAGACTGAAACAAAGTCCTTTATGTGAAAGTGTTCCAGGATATTCTCTGAAAAATGGCACTCTTAGCTGGAGGTCCCTGTGGTTTTTACAGATGCTAAGTCAGATGTGCAGTGATTGTTTCAGATTAACCGACTTCCCTTCTTTTCAGGGCATCTCTGCGTTCTACCATTCACTGCTCTCATATTTCCTTTTAAACCCTTTCACTGGCACTGGATTAAATCCTTGTTTAATCTGGTCCCTTAGCCGCTTTCTCTCCTTACTGAGCAGATTTGCACAGGGAGGTTTCATTAGATTTTTTTTTTTTTTTTTTGTGGTATGTCTAGAATATATGGCGGGTGCAAGGAGAGTAAGAAATGGGAGATGAATGAAGATGAAGACAGAAGAGAGGGAAAGAAGAGAAGGTTGAAGATTCTGAAAGGGCAAAGAGAAAGCGAAAAGCAGAAGGGGAGGGCGAACGAAAGATGGCCAAACATTAAAACCATAAGGCCTCTTTGTTAGTGTGGGGCTGACAAGCTGCCGTTCACATTAGGGTAATTAACACCGCCACAGATTGCACAACAGCTGTGCAGTTTAGCACTGTGGCAACATCAGAGAGCTGAGAGAGAGCCTGTGCAAACAGTGGCCTGTGCAGGGATAGTTAGACTATTACTATTTAGATAGGTGTTCAAACCACACTCGAGTATGTGACGTCCACCAAGCTCTGTGTGCGGTAAAGCTTGGCTCGGAAAGCTGCAAGCTATTTGCGTAATAGGTGTTGCTGCCTATAAATTTGACTTCAGGAAGTTTGGTAGCCAACTACATTTTAGATAATACACTCTTAAAAATAAAGGTTATTTAACCAGGAAATATCAAGGAATTTTATGCATGGAAATGAATAGAGTTGTAAAAAGTCATTTATACAGACTTTTTTCTCTATTCATGCTTGATCTGTTTATGAATATTGAATTTCCAGATAAATGGCGCCATCTGGTAAGTCTTTAAAAATAACACCCGATAATGCCATTGTTTACAGGTAATGTTATATTTTAATTATTGTAATATTTTAGTTGCTGTACTAGTTTTCCAGTACTTAAAATAGAAACAAAAAGTGTGTTTTCCTACCCCACTGAGAATTTTTTTCTACCTCATTTTACCTTTTTATTGTGTTTTAAAGTGTCTGTATGAATCTTTAGAATTTTTTCATTCTAAGTTATATTGGATTGTGCAGATCAGTATTTTGGTTTCTGGTATTTGGGAAAACTAGTGAAGAAATAGCTCCTTTTAGCTTCAGAATATTGGAACTTTTATTTTTAAGACTGTAGAGAATAAAACTATATAAAGAAATTGATACCATGTGCTGTTTAGAGTAAGTCAACAAAGGTTTGCCCTTGAAGAACATATGTATTCTGTTAGCTCTATATATAATTTCATTGTATTGCGCCTTAAGGAGTTGAGAAGGTAGATTCTGGAAATCCCCCACTCAGAGCCTCGTGCGATCTGAAGAGTTTAGCAGCTCCTCGGGACTGTGTACGCCTGAAAAGTAGACTGTTGGCATGGCTTTGGACTTACTTCATGTAATTTCAGTGCCCTGTCATCTAGCTTGTCTTGGCAAATTTCTGGTCTTGCTCCCACAAAAACAAATTATATGTGAAAACTCCATTGGCCTGTTCATGTTTCTGTTTCTTTTTGATTATATTTAATGTTTACTGTTTTCATTTTCGAGCTCCCTGTGTTTATCCATTCTGTTTTTCTTGGGTACCGATGCCCAACATCTGGATATGGGAAGTGTGTGCATGTCAGGAAAATGTTCCTCTACACATGCGCAACAATTATTGGTGAATTAAACAGTACTCTAAATGTTGCATGAGAGCTTTTTAGGATGTTTCACTGTAAACCAATCAAAACCAATGCATCTCTAATGTGTGGAATGTTGTCAGAACAGTCAGATTTTGCTTCACACTTCCACGCGTGTTCTTTTATCCATGATATCCGGAACTCTGTGCAGAATCCCAAAGCCAGATGGAAGAAGTTTTCAGTTTCATACTAGAGCAGAAACAAAAGCTTTATTGAATTAAATGACCTGTACTAGAGTGCTTTTTGATTGTTCCATTAGATAAGCAAAACACTGAGAAGATGAATTCTAGATAGATTACTAATGAAAAACAAAATTTTCAGTCGCATGCATGTTTGTCATTCTGCTTGGTCTCATACTTCCTCTGCTGCTCCCCGCAGGGTTATCTTGTTAAATTTCAGCGAGGGAGTGCTGACATTAAGAGACGAGATCTGTCCACCCCCTCTCCGTACTCCGGGTGCAGAGTGCAGCAGTAATAATCAAACAAGTGACAGTTAGCTATAATGGGAAGGAAAGCCGACGAAGACAGAAAAGTGTCGGAAGCAAAAGGACATCTCTGATTTTTCTGCTGCGTTGTATTGAGGGGTTGAAGGGCTCTGGCAGGTGCCGCACACCTACGTACACTGAATACACATGGGCCCCGTTCAGTCCAACTCCACAGGGTGAACTTCTGTTATGCTCTGATTACCCGCAGGGAGCTTTCGGTCATAACTCACAAGGTGCCTGTTCACCATCATCAGCTGAGTGAGAGAGAGGTGATTCCTAGGGTGTTTCTGTCAGTTGCCCTCTTCCTGGTATTTGTTTGATCTTGTGAGATTTCCTCAGCACAGCGCTGGCGGGGTGATATACGGCCTCCAGGTGGGCGGGTTCAAGGTCTGGGTCTGGGTGGGTTTTGATGTGGCTGGCCGGCGTTCAAGGTGCATGTGTCTGCTATGAGGAACACGCCACCTGTTAATATAGCATGACTGAGGGAAAGGGCCAGGCCCGAGGTGATGATAGTTTGCCATTGGTCACAGATTTAAGAAACATGGCTGTTGTGCATCGTCCTTAGGTACTGCATTTAACAGTTAAAATAGATTTTTGGCGATCTGCATTGTGTTCCGGGTGCTTGAATTGAATTCAGAATGCATAGAACAATATTCACACAGAAATGGCTAGTAAATTTCACAAATAACTACCAAGTAATGCCAACTAACAGAATTAGAGAGACTGGAAAAGTTATTTTTCTTTATTTTACACTGACAGCTTGAGTTTAATATGAAAGTTTTTGTCATCAGATGAAGTTACAAGTTTTTATTTATAATTTTTTTATTAATTTATAGTTATACTTCCTGTAATTCAAACTTTAATTAAATTTTATCTGTGCCCATTCAGTTTAAATTTCAGCTTTTTAAATTTAGTATTTTGCACATTCCTGGTTGCTCTGATGGTGTTTTGATAGTCGTTTGATAGACTACGATGTTCTGGAGTCGTATTAATTCTTGTTAAGATCTTGAAATTATCTGACAAAAAGTTATAACCAGTTTACCAATTTCTAAGATTAGCCTAAGCATTTTTGCAACCTGCCACTGGTCTTTAAATATAGTTGCAACAATATAAAATTTTTGTTTTTTTGTATGTTTTTTTCCTTTTTTTCCTTAAGAAGGTAAAGCTTACTTCTCAACTTGTCATGGTTTGAGGTATTTCCCAATACATGTCCTGCAGAGAATTTACAGGTATGGTACAGGGCAGGCCAAGAACTATACAATACAAGGAAAAGGCACGGTTCTTTTTTCACACGTCACATAAATCTCAAGACTTCTCTTACTGCCTTTTCATTTATTGGAGCTTCAAATGAACCAGGGCTTTATATGAGGTGAGGTTTGCACGTTAGGAGGCTTTATTGTAAAGTAGTTTGTTGCTCAGTAGGGAAACATACTGTACACCAAACCCCCCACCCCCTCTCCCGCTCCCTCCCTGCTTTTCACCGCATTTACCACTTAGTTAAATCCTCTTCTTTCTCGCTGTAAAGCTTTTAAGCAGTGTGAGGATAGAGTGTGGACTCTGGAGTCAGGGGGAGCCGATCCTGGCCACTGAATCTCTGCTTGCAGAGGGGTTTTTCCCTCAGTGATGCCTCATGGTTGGATCCAGGATGATGGGTTAAGGGATTCTGGCATTCCAGGATTATCCGCCTTTTATCTCCTTGCTATTTGCCGCCAATCCCAGAAGGATGTTGAGTCGAATTCCTCTATGTCGTCTCCACAGACATGATATGCAAACAGGACTATGTCTAAATGACTCACCAATCCGATTTCTCGTAGATTCACAGGGTGTCGAATGAGTCTTAAAGGATAATCCCAGTGACAAATGAAAGGAAAGGGTTTTTCCCTGTCGGAAATGTTAGCATCACCAATGCTAATCTCGCATTAGAGCTCAGGTGGGTTCCAAAGGGCCTTAGAAGTTTGCAACATGAGATTTATACGCTAGTGATAGAAGCACTACAGATAAAGGGAAATTACATTTGTATAGAAGCGCTTATCTGCTTTAAAATGCTATTCCAGTATTGTCATGATGCAGGATGGTTTGTTTGTTGACCAGGCATGGTTTGTGCTTATTCCATCACAGGCCTCTGTAATTACCTGTGTAACCTCGCTTTTTTCCCAATATGAAATCAATTGACCAAATGGTTTTCTTGTGCCAGGATCCAAGAGAACAGATGCAAAGAAATCACTGCTTTGGCGTTGTGCTGTTAATTGTTAGGGTTACATTTATTTTATATATTTATTTATCTTGTTTATATAGTTTTAAAAAGTTTGGGGTCAGTACATTTCAGTAATAGTTTTATTCAGCAAGGACACAATAGATTATTTAAAAATGACAGCAAAGACTATTATAATGTTACAAAGTTTCAAATAAATGCCGTTTCTTTAAATGTTCTGTTCATGTAAGTATGTATGTATGTATCTATACTGTAATCTTTAGTAAATCTTAAAATGCATGTAGTGTTCACTTGTTGCATTTCAAAATGGCAGATTTTTATTTTTGGTGTTTTGTTTTTAATTTATTTAAAGTACACAAAATACTATAGAATTTTAATCTGGCCATGTATAAGCCATATCATGAAATTAATTGTCTCATTGGTAACAGCCAGAAATTTAATATTGATGCATTCCTAGCAGAAAGAGCTGGTGCTGTTAGACTATTAAAGCTTTTAACAAGCAGAGAGAGAGAAATTCATCCTTGCCATCATGTGCCTTCTAGTACACGGGCTGAACACCCTGGGGAATCTGTTTGCCAGTTGTTGTTTTCCTCTCTCCACATGAATAATTGAAAGTGTAGCATGTCAGACAATGATGCATTTACTTGCTTCATTATATTTTAATCCAAAGTGAACAATTTTGCGCATTGCTTTCTTGGCATCTACAGCAACTTTTAATTTTCTTCCACCGAGTCTCTTGTAATTCATCCGCGCCCACACACAACCTCGTCAACCCGCTCTTTCCGAAACCTTTATTGCATATTTCCAGAAATTCTTACAGTGTACAGGTGCTAATTGGCAGTGTTCGTTCCAACTGAGTTCAGTGTTTGTTCAATGAAGTCCTTACAAAGTGTCTCAAAGCTAACAAGGGTGTTTGTTGAAATAAGATCTTTTTCTCTTTTTTCGTTTTGCAGTTGGAAGCCCTGCTGTGTTGTTCAGCTGGTTTACACAGTGTGTGCGTTAGCCTGTGTAGATTACACTTCATTGTACAGCCCTCTAATTACCAGGTATTTACTGAGTACAAAAGGCTGTAACAACAAGAACAAATATGTACACGGCGCTTTATAAAGTACGTAATTGTTATTCCCAATTTGCTGTCAGGTGACCTTAGCTGACGTTAACATATAGTGGAGCTAAAAACTTTGACTTTCTGCAATTTTGATGTGCTTTTGTTGTAAACACAGTGCTGTCTGACAAAATAATTCAGTTCTTTACATGTCAGGTGTCATTATCCCCTCTCTTTGCCTCTAACATTACACTGAATGTAATAGAAAACCCCTCCGGGGGCCTTTTGTCACAAGGTTGACTCAATCGCTGGTATGTGAAGGGGTTAGGTTTAAACGGTAAGTGTGAAAGCCAGAACCATAATCTCCCTCACAAGGTTAGTGCAGTTGTCGGCTTGATGATAAACGGACAGGGTGTAGCGTTTTGTCAGAATGCGTGTAGCTCACTGGGTTTGCGTGGCTAGCGCTCGTCAAAGGAAATTTCTTGGGTGTTTATTTATACACCTTGAGCCGCCATACGATGCGCATCCGGGGCCGGGGGTGAGAAAAGAAGCCATGCACAATGTGCTCTGGTTGCCGTTAGATAAATGTGACATGCCTGGGGCAGCTGCCACGAGCCTTCCTAAACTTCCTTCCATAAAATGGCAATCCAGCGTGCCTGAACTGTGTCCGCTAGTCAGGTTTCCTAGCAGTGAATGAAGACATCAGAACTCCAAATAAATCCTGTTGGTGGGATCGGATGCTATAGGGCCAAACATGGACACTGAAAGGGTCACCAGGTTCTTCACAAGGCATAGTTGCGGATACAAACAAAGGATATATTTGAATAGCTAAGTATTATTATTTTTAGTATTGATGTTATTCCAATATTATACATGTAAATTTGAACAGACACATGAAGACTGTGACTTGACTACCTTAAAATTTGTTGTAGTCCGGTTGTCACTGTACATGCACATTAACTTTTTGTGACAGGTAATGGGTTTTAGAGTCAGTTATGTTTTGTCTGAACTATATTCATGTGTGCTTCATAGAAGAAACAAACTCATGCAGGTTTGAAATGACACAAAGGTGTGTAAATGACAGTCTATTCCATTGAGATCGATGAGAAGTGGATGAAACCAGGTTTCTATGTCCCTTGTACCCCTCATCCTGCTCTTCGATCTATTTTAAGGACGGGGAGGTGCTAAGGTGAATTTAAAGGCACGAGCAGAGACCTGTCGAGAGGCCAAGGCACCGGGATAGCATTACAGCACACAGTAACATGAGCAGGGGTGTCCGCTTTAAAAGTAAATTCCACTTAATGTGGCGCGTCCCATCCCAACAGGAGCCTGGCTCAACTGTGAGCTTTCTTTATATAGTACATTCCGTGTCTGTTTGTGCAGCGAGGGGTTGTGGGGGATTAGCCGTTGACACGCTGTCAGTTTCTGCTTCCCCTGCCTTCGTCTTTTCATTTCCTTTCCTTCACCTACAACTTTTCTGTAGTGCCCACGTGAATCCTGGAGGTCTGCTTTGATGTACTCACAGGATTCTGCAACCGCTTTGATTTCAGGCAGTTCCAGTTCAGGCAGTGTGAGTGAGCGCAGCACCTGAAAGGTCAGAGGTCAAGTGGATCTGTGGATCCTGCTCAGCAAGAGCTCTCAAATAAACAAGTGCAATGGCTGCACTGAGTTTTTAAGGTTCTGAATGCACCCTTCAGGTTATTTTGGCCGAATGCGTGTTTGCATTGCAAGGAGATGGTTCATGTAATATTCACATGGTTTCATGGTTGGATGAAAACAGGGCGCCTTGCTTTGCATTTTTTCCTCCCATTAAAGGCATCAGAACAGGCCGTGGTGTATCACGTAGTAAGACCGCCGTGCTACCTGTCTGACAGGACCTGAACAATCCTCAACATCCTTTTCTTCCTTCTATCTACTGCAGATGAAGACCCAGCAAGGGGCACAAACCTTGTTTTATTATGAATTATTCAATGTGTCTAGATGGGTTTCCCTTGTAGCGAAGCAGATCTGCAAAGAAAAACCAACTCATCTTTGCTCTCCTTCGTACTTGCCCGAGGTAGTGACTGACTCAGAAGTTGTTCTCATTGAAAAAAACACAGTGAACGAGGGGCGACATTGAATAGCGCTTCAAGCCGTCCCTCAAGAATTGCATGCGTTTAATTGGTAGTCAGTACTGTACACCTTAGTCAGAATACGTCATACTTAATTTGACATGAATGAGACTGTGAGAGACTGTCGTACAGTCCATTCATTAAATGCCGTTCTCTCCTAAGGTACTTGATCTTGCCTAGCTTTTACAACCCAGGACTTTGTAGAATGAGATGTTGTCAGTGTTCTGTCAGCTAAGTGACAGGTTTTCAATCTTTTTTTTATACCAAGGAAGCTATGTATTTTATGTAAAGCTATATATTTATGTAGGATCACCCTTTCATACTATGTGAGAAAAATACCAGTCATGTTATAAAAACTTAGCAATGAACTTGGTATAAAGTATAAAAATCCAGTATAAAATGGTATTAATATTTGGTCATTAAAAACTAAGCGATAAACATGTAGGTATGTGATATGTGCGAATCAGTTCACTCAGATTGTTTTGTTTCTTGGTTTGTCTCAGCTTCAGTGTAGTGTTAGGTATTGGGCTACTTGAGAGTGGTATAGTATTGAATGACATAACCATCTAATGGAAGTGTCCGGTTAACCAGAGAGGAAGCTTGTTTATCTCTTTCTCGCTCTCTTTCTTTGCTACTCTCCTTATCTCAGTCGTGTTGGCAGGAGTAAGAATCCCTAGACTAAGATCTGTATCTGCAGTGTGTCTACTAAAGAACAGGCTCTGATTCCTACGCTGATAAGCCACGTTTTGATCTTCCCCTTTTTTTCACATTAAAGAGGAGGAGGCCTGTGAGAGCCTGTAGCCCATGACAGTTCCTGTGTGGCTACTGTCTGTCAGCCAGGAGCATGGGAACGCTGGTTTCAAGAGAGCAGGCATGGCACAATTAGTTGATTTATACTGGAATTTAATTTTGTCTGCCTTCACTATCCAGCTGGTCAGGTTTTCATGCTTCTCCTTCTGTACCTTCACCACCTTAGCAGGATTTGCCCTTGGTTTGCTCACTGGAGGTTTTAGGGCACGATCCTTGTAAAGCTGTTTTGAAATAATAGATAAAAGAGCTTTAGAAATACAGTTGAATTAAATGTCTCTCTTGTAGTCCACCAAATTACTAAAAGCATTTTTTTTTTTTTGCTTGGGATATATGTAAGAGTCTCTAACTCCAAAACCTAGTGAACTTGTCTACTGCCTACATATGAAACTGAAATGGTGATGTTGGGGTAAATAGTCAGTTTGTACTATTGAATCCTTTTTATAGATAGCTGACAGTGTTGAATTTAATATGAATATTACATATTTAATAATAATAATAATATACTAAGTGTTCCTATTATAATCGTTCATCAAAATGCATATCATTTTTATTGTTGTGATATAATTTATTTTTTGTTTTAGAAGGCAAGAATAATAATAAATATGTTATGCATGTCGTTTTTTTTACATTTAAAACAAATTATAGTTATTATATTAATAGTTGTTGTTATTAGTAGCAGTAGTATATTTGTAAAAATTAATGCATTATTTATGTATTGATATTATAATCATAATGCATAATGTTTCTTGTTGTTATTTGTTTAGTTTTGGCCCCAAAGGCAGAAATAAATAATAATATAATAATTGATGTTGTTATTATTGTATATTATATAGTTTTTGTCTTTTTTATCATGAAGCAATATTGGTCTGTCTCTACTTTGCATTCTGCATTGTGTTGTGTTCTGGCACTGCATCAATTTTTGGAACATATGAGTATTCCCTCTTTAGGCAGCTCACTAGGTTTTGGAACAGAGCTTACTATATGTGTAAGAAGCCTCTTCTACACTGTTTTTCTTTGTTTCTCATAATGGGTTTATTCCTGGCCATGTGTCAGGCCCTGGAGGCAACCACAACTGAGCTGATTTGTGACCCTGTCTTGCTGTTTGGCCTTAGTGTTACTATGCGACACATCTTTACCCTCCCTCCCTCTCTCTCTCTCTCTCTCTCTCTCTCTCTCTCTCTCTCTCTCTCTCTCTCTCTCTCTCTCTCTCTCTCCCTCCCCTGTGATCTCAGTCTGCCCTACGCTCACCGGATAGCATTCTAATTTGTATTTCACACCAACCGGCTGTTATGTTAACAGCCTGTGAATGCTCAAAAGCAGGGTGAAAAAAAAAAAGGTAGAAAAATGTGTGAGTGAAAGTGAGATTAAATTATAGCGAGAAAGATGGAAGAAAAGAAGACATTGGATAAGGAAGATTACTACAGAAAGATAAATGAAGAGAGATCAGAGCAAGTAGGATGGTAAAAATGTAAATGAAGTAACTGTGAGGAAAGGGGTGAATTAGAGGATCAGAGAAGACGGGATCGCAGGAACTGCAGGCGATTTAGATGTGCAAACCACAGGAGCAGTGCTGCGATTGCGCTTGAGGTTCTCGTCATGTTGTTGCCAAGCGGGAGTTCGATGGAGGAATCGTTCCCCACCCTCAGCCAATCACGGCTGACGTAGAATGTAGCACTCGCGGCGAGCAGCACAGACTTGTGGGTAGGCCTGCATTTTGCACGGTCACCCAGTGGAATACATTATCATCTTAATGATGCTTTAGGTGCAGATGCATGTCTAATGCACTGGTGTGTGTGTGTGTGTGTGTCACTCTCCTGTGGAGTGGAGAGGGCAGAGAGCTGTAATCACTCTCACACACACCTGTTCTGACTGGAGGCGGTCTGCACCGCGGCTGATAGGATGAGAGCGCAGGGGGAGAGATGTAGCAGCGCTCATGATAAACGAGTATGTAGGAGGTCATTAAGCAGAACAGCGAGAGGAGGAGAGAGAGAGAGAGAGAGAGAGGGAGGGAGATGAGAGAGAGGAGGACAAACACAGTGAAGATAATTAATTTGGAGTTTCATTAGCAGGAACTTGTACGCCTGGATGACTGCATGTGTGCAAGAGCAGGCAAATGCACAATCCTGAGGAACTATGTCGTACGTGTACCACCTGACGTCCTCTTTGGAATGAAAATGGAGAAATGAGATTTCGAAAACCTCTGTTTTTTTCTCCTAGAATGCACATGTTAAAAGGAGAACATTTGCTGTGACTTGCTTTTAGATGTTTCTTGGGTCAGGCATCGATTTCCCACTGATGTCTCTCCTTGAGGAAGAGATCAAAATATTATCAATAATATATGGATATGATTATTCATATGAGATATTCATATTATTATAATATTTAGGACTTAAAATATTTAATGTGTAATTGATTTAATATATTAATATTTCAAAACAAAGATGATAATTAAATGGAATACAACTTAAATAAAGTCTCATTCCTATGGAAGACAAGCTTCTGAGCACTCCACATACATTATACAAGTTCACATAATATGTTGTATAACACACACCCACAGTATATTATCCACAGATCGACACACACGTTTAACTCAACGCAAACAAACAAGCAAAATGTAGAGGTTGATGTGGCACTCGCAGGTTTTAAGAGGGTGATGACTGATATGTTTATCAGCCCTTTGCTGGCCCTCTTCAACATGATGTTACATAAACAGCGAGAAAATAGAAGCCTGTAAGGCTCTGGACAACATCCTGCCATTAAGAGAAAGAGAGAGAATGATGGGCAGGATGATGGGTGAGAATGATTGCTGATGGAGGAGAGGAAGAATGAGGAGGAGTTTGTTGTGACAATGATAAAACACAGACATGGGCCACATGCTAAAATCTGTTGTAGAGGTCATTCTGTTGTTGTCAGGTTAATCAGAGGACTGTGTGGCAGCCCTCTTCAGGCCCGGCTGACTCCCTTTCTCTCTCTCTCTCTCTCTCTCTCTGATAATTGATGCCATCTGGCCGGCCTGCCGATGGCTGTGTGACATGGCAGCAGTGCCACATCTCCCTCTCTGAAGCCTCCAGTGGCTCCGCTGTGCCACCCTCTCCTGGCACTGAGCCCACGGGGTGTGAGGAGGAGGAGCAGGGGAGGAAACGGATCAGTCCACTTGTTATACTACTGCTTCTATCATGTATTTCAGTGGAATTGTTTATACAAAATAGAATTTTGTTTGTGTGCGTGTGCATATATATATATATATATATATATATATATATATATATATATATATATATATATATATATATATATATATATATATATATATATATATATATATATTAGGGCTGCACGATTAATCGCAATATCGCTTTTATAATCACATGTGATTCTTCTGCGATTATGAACGCGATATTGCATAGCTTGTCAGAGAACTACGGCTCTGTGTAGTAAGTGACGCTCCATTTGAAAGCAGGTGATGATTATTTGTTTTTTTAAGATGACACTTTGGTGTACCATGATCAGGATTGTGATGGCAATAATACAATGGTATTATTTGTATTGTGTAATAATACAAAATACACTACCGTTCAGAAATCTGGTTATTATACACCAATGACAAATTCATCAAAAGTAATTAAGACTAGAATTTTACAAAAGATTTCTATTTCATAAGAGTTATCTTCCTATGAACTAAAGTATTCTGCTGTTTCCACAAAAATATTAAGCAGCATGACTGTATTCAACATGGATAAACAGAAATATTTCTTGAGAATCAAATCAGTATATTTATTGAATGATGATTTCTGAATGTGTCACTGAAGACTGAAGTGATGACTAAATTATATAAATATTCAGCTTTGCATCTCTTAAATAAATAACTTTTTAAAATATATTTTTAGCTTAATATATTTGAAATATATTAGAAAATAGTTATTTAAAATGTTTATAATTTTTGCAGTATTTCTGTGTTTTTGTAGATGTGGTGAGCATAAGAGACTTCTTAAAAATAAAATAATGAAAATAATCTTACAGTCCCACTACTTTTGAATAATAATATATATATAGGAATACCATTTTAATACCATGGTTTTACCAGTTTTTTTTTTTTTTTTTTTTTTTTTTTTTACAGTAAAAATGAATATTGGTGACGTTTGATCTTTCCCCTCACCAAAGCCATGCAGTTTTTCTCAGGTTTTACATTTTGCACCTGCATTATGATTTTTATCTTTAATCTATAATTGGATTACAGGTTGAAATCTTTTTGGCTACATTATTCTCTCAGTGAATGAAGTATGGCAAAAAAACAAAAAAACTGCGTGTCACACAGCAGAATAATTCTCAAAGGTTTTTCATGTCAACTGCTTTCATTCTTTTTGCTTTGTCCAACGTATAAATTCAGTCTCGTTGCGGAGCATTAGAAGAAGCAGTATAAAACGTTTAGATGTAGTTCTCTGACTGCTGTGATTGTTATTTTTATGGCTTAGCAGCGTTTTGGTGCAGTGGATCTGACCTCCCCTCCCTGTCTTCCCTTTCCCGTTCTTTCTTCCAGTGGCACTTTACAACTGTAGGCAGCAGGTCTCAACACATGCACGTGACATTTGTATTTTTTTCCTCCCTATCTCTCTGTTTTCCTCTGTGGCTCCTGTGAGAGTCGGGTCGTGCTCCAGAGGAGGCTGCATCATGGCCTGTAGTTTACGAGTGCAGTGGGAGAAGTGAACTGAGGACTGTTTTGGTATCTCAGAGTCCGAGGCCTGGCCTCTCTGTCTCCAGATCCAGTATCACACGTCCTCTAGGGTCAGGCCTCCTGCGGCCCCGCCAACATGGATTGGCTCCCAGCAATGTGGCTTCAATTTCCTCCGTTTTGAAATGGTTATAGCCCCTCTGCTTCCTTCAGCGGCAGGGTCTTTGCTTTGTTTTTCTCTCTCGCTCTTTCTCCTTTCCTGCTCATTTTGATCACTCTACTTTAATCACCTCTCAGCCCCCCCCTGCGTTGTAAGAGTGCAAAGAATTTGTTGTGGGTGACCTTTTTTTGACCTCTGGCCTGTAGGGACACAGAATAAAGGCTGCTCTGAAGAACAGCTCACTGGCAAAAAATACAAACAGTGAAATGCAGCCACCATTTTTGTTAACGGTCTGGCAGTTCTTTTCTTGTTTTAAGCTCTCATAAGAGTAGCTTTCATAACTGGATCATTGTATTGAAAGTTTCTTTTCAACATTAAAGGCACACGCCGAGACGAACATTGACATCAGTCTTTGCCCAAACCCGAGGCTTAAACATATGCTAGAGGGCCCGGTTTCATCTGAACCTCTTTTCTTTCATGTAATCCTACGGGTGTGTGAGCTAAAGTGTTCCAGCGCTCAGACACAGGCGGCTTGTGTAGTAAAAAATCCAGCTTGCTGAAAAATTAGTCCCCTGACATAGTGAATTATGGGGCTGAAATAGTGCTCCCTATTGATGTGCTTCAGGATTCACGTCAGCGGAGGTCTCAGAAATTATGCCATGCCGTGGGTCTGGTCTCAGAGGAGGTTTTGCATATTAGACTGAGTACACATTTTAAAGAACAAGTTATTAATTGAGCTAGAAACTTGGTCTACACAAGATTCAAATAGACTGTGGTCCATTTGTATCAAAACGTGCTGAAGAATCAGAAGGTCCTGTGCCTTAAAATGAAACGGTGACATTCTCAAATTAATCATTTTAACAGCAATGTTATTTTTCTTCTTCCTTGTATTTTAGCATATACTACTGCGTATGATAACAGACGTAATAATATATCATATGCCAAAAGAAGCTCATAATAAACAGGCTTAAACACATGACTGCCTGCTTTCTCTTGCCAAGTTAAATCCATAGTATATGTTTTGTACTGATAGACTTTTTTATTCAAAGAAAAGCTGGAATGTGTGTGCCAGCATTCTTTTCCGCCCTTGTGTATAGTGTGCGAAGAATTTAAGAGTTCTTTCTCTTCGTTAAGAGCCCCATGTCCTGTCTGTCAGTGACTGTGTGTTTTTGTTAGAGCATGGCGTGTTTTCTTTTTCTCGCTGCTTGCCAGAAACTACACGCTCTGGTACACGGAGGGGAAGGAAAAGCACACTCGTGTTTAGTCTACATAGCACTTAAGTCACTTTGTAGGGAGATTACCTTTTTCCTATTCTAATCTGCGGGAAGGATTTTTGATTTCACCATCCATCTGTGTTATTTATTAAATCATTAAGTGTATGGATGTGGAAAATTGCGCAACTTGGCTCCACTTAAGCATTTTGCAAAGTGTTTTATTTGTCTATTGGCTTCTTACGTCATTCTCCTCCAGTTTCTCTTCTTTCTCTGTTCTTTGTTTATTGGTAGACATCTGTAGGTTGGCACAAAAGTGTTCCCCAATGTTGTTGTCTTCCCCTCCTAAAAAGGAACTTTACTTGAATATGATCTAATTGTGTTTCATTTCTGTTTTGCAGGCATCGGATGTAGGATCAGAGAAGTTGTTCTCGCCTACTGCACCTAAAGGTAAGAGCATAAATATATATTGTGGGTGCTATGCAAGTGTTTCACGTGTCATTTGACTTGCATTGGATGTTTTAGATGTGATTAAACTGGTAAACATAAACTGGTTTTGAAAATTTAGAAAGCCCAGGGTTATCAGTTCAGTATTCAAGATCCACAATCCATACTGTAGCAAAACTCACACAACTAAACACTTTGTTTTATTTTTCATTCAAGGAAGCTGTGTTTTTGTTTAGGCAGCAGTTTGGCTGATAGGTTATGTTTTTGGTGTTGGAAGTTAAAGCCTGACAATATTCAGCATGCTCCCAAAGGCCACAAGGAGCTCATTTTCAGAGCAATATTCCATGCACAAGAGTAACCTTACTCTTGTCGGATTGGTGCTGTTCTTCTTTTTCAAATTTTTTTCATTAATGTTGAAGGGTTTTTAGCCTTGGGAGCCAAAGGGATACCCGTATTTTCCAGGTTCTCTTCAAATGCTACGTTTGTTAGGTTGCACATGTGTAGAAGTACATAATTCTAAATATGTTTGCAGCAAGTCGAGGGCTGTCAGACTTATGAGAAGGGGTTGTTAAGTTTGGTTGGGTGGGTTTACATTTCTAATCCTTGATGCCAGACAGCAAATCTCAGATGCACTGTAATCCTTCTAAAAGCCTTTAAAAATTCTGTGAGGCTGTAAAATGGTGAGATGATGTTTCCTTGTATTTCTGACTCGTTTTCAAGTGGCTGCTGGTAGAGGTTTGCTTTTAATGCGGATCTGAACTACTTTTTACTGTTTCCAGTAGTAGTAAAAGTCGGCCATAGAAGTTTTTTTTAAACTTGGTTCACATCCACGTTTTGTTGGGGAACTAAGTTGTGAAACAATTTCTGTTTGTTGCACAGTGCAAAGGAGCTGTGTAGTTTAATGCCACACTTTTTATGCCCGGAATGAATCCTTTGGAGAGCCTTTGACCCCTCTCTCTGAAAACAGAGAAAAGAGGAAGTGAGAAGAGACAAGTCGAGCTCAGAGGAAGAGTAAAACTTGTGACTGCTGTTGGGGTCCAAGTTAAAGTCCTTTTTTTGCAAGTCTGGTCTGTGGATGACTTCCAGACATAACCGTAGGAAAGGTCTTGTGCAACAGCTGACGTGTTTAAAAGTAGATCAAAGCATATGGTTTGAGCTCTTCTGATGGCAACAGAGGAGCTTGTTGTGACTGATATTATAGACTCCCTAATCTGGGTTAAGGCTGATGGCGAGAAAACTGCTTCTTTCTTAAAATCCTGCTAATGTGTGCCATGCAAACACACTCCCTAGGGATCATGGAGATGATACGTGGAAAGCAGAAAGTAGAAGGAAGTGCCAGATTAGGATTAGAAAAGTGTTAAACCAAGAGTAGAAATATGTGGATTTAGGGCTGCAGGGAATAAACATTATCAGACTAGCAATTTGACGTACATTCAGATTATGGATCTTGTAGGGATGCACGATAATATCGGCACAATATCGGTATCGGCCGATAAAAGCTTAAAATGACCATTATCGGTATCGGCCGATATGAATATTTCTGCCGATGAGCCAAACCGATATTCTCCAAGCGAAATAATTGACCTGTTTTTCAGATGTGAATGTCTGTCTACATTTGTAAAATAATACATTTATGGTAGAATCAGTACAGAAGAGATACATGGATTTCTCTTCAGTAAAATTAAAGTTTAAATATATCAGTATATATTTGTATATATATCGATATCGGTATCGGCATCGGCCAAAATTATTTTGAAAATATCGGCATATCGAATATCGGCCAAAATCCAATATCGTGCATCCCTAGGATCTTGTATGGATGTATGATATTGACCTTTGAAATATATGATGCTTGATGATAGTTTTCATTTCTGATCTAATCTTTGATATCCAGTTTCAGTTTAGATTTCGTAACGCTGATGTTCATTAAGTTTCATGAAAGTTCTTCATAACTTTTGATATCTGTTCAGTTCCATAACAGTTCCAGTTTGGGATGTCTTAAATTTTAAGTTTTCCTTGCCATTGACAGAATTTTCCATCATAAATGAGACAGTGCTTTCCTGCTCAGATATTCATATAACAAAATATTCTGGAGCCATGGAAATTTTGTGGAAATGTTAATGTGCAAGAAGTTGCATGACTCTTGACGTTCAGACTTCATAGCCTTTGGTATCCATGGTGTTTCATGATATTTTATGTTCAATCATCAAAACTTTGTATCCAGTAGTTTCATTCTAGTTTCAGTTTGGTCTGTTTTAGGTCCCACCTTGAAACCTTTGGCTCTGTGTTCCAGAACTACTGAAGACTAAGAAGTGTAGGGCATCTGGTTAAGTGTATTTTAGAATTTGGGGGTATAGGAACATATGTGTCCCATTACAGTGCGTCCGCCGAGACCAATCTAAAGCTCACTCAGCTCTGATCCCCAAATTGGTCTGCCCTGGAGAACTTCTGGCAGACTGATCACTCGCTTGGCTCACATCTTGCGTTTGAGAATTGCATTACAGGGAAATACCTCGGCATGCATGTGTTGCTGCTTACACAAATATGCATGTGTCTTTGTTTCTGTAAACCGCTTTTGTGCACGCCGGTGCTTGATTTGATTGATTTTGTGGCCTCAGTCAAGTACTGTGGTGACATACAAGTTTCGTATCATCTTAACAGCTGTTTAGTTTTACTCTGTGTGTTTGTATAATTACCGCGGTCGCTGTGCTTTTTGTAACATTGTAAGAGGCTTGCTCTACATCTAGCAAAGCCAGGTTTTTCTTGCCCTGAATGAAGGCATAGCAAATTCATGTCTGCAACACATCGTTCTATACAGCTATCATTGTGTCTTTCGTTCTAGCTAGTTAGCTCTCAGTCTAGCCGTCATTGTAGTTATCATTCCGGCTTTTATAATTATCATTCCAGCTGTTGTTGTAGCTATCGTTCCAGCTATTGTTAGTTCTATCATTACTCTAATGAGTGACATATTGTTTGTTTTTTTGTCTGTCTTTCTGCTTATGTACCTTGCTATTGTCCATGATATCATTATGGAAACAGTTGACACAGTATTTGTTTTTCTGTCTATGATTTTAATTGTCTGTCAACTGTTTGGTCTGTTTGTCATGTATGAAGCATAGCTCTGTTTTACATTTGTTGTATACTCCATGTGCGGCGCTACAGTACATCTAATGCAGCTATACAAGACGATTTTTGGTTCTATAACAGTGTGCAGCATCTGCCTGCTCCACAATAAGGTTAGATACTTTAAGCATAGTTGGGAAGGGTGGTAAGGGGGGGTTGTTCTCGTTCTCTTCATTTTGCCCATCACTGAAGCGGTGACGCAGCCATTTTGTGTGTGAGGTCTGTCAGGCAAACCCGGGGCTTGCTGGGATAGTGAAGGAAGATTGTAGTGGAAAGCCATTTGTGAAGTGGATTTTTGGTTTGCTAATCCTGATTAATTTTGACCCGTTGTGCTCATTTTAAACAGCGCATTACTGTACGCGAGATGCACCGCCAGCTTCGGGCCAAACTGAGAGCTTAGCGGCTTTGGAAGGCTTAACAGCAGATGGCATTTTAAGCCGGACTTAATAAATTGTTTCCATTAAACTTACCGGCCCACACATAGTGGATTAAGACTGAAGAACAAAGAAAGAAAGAGTGTAAGAAAGCAACCAAAAAGGAGGGGGGTAACAGCCATTGCCACAACCGCAAAAGATCAAATTGATAACGTGCTTCAATTGTACGATTTTCGCTGTTAATCCACCATTGTAAAAATCTGTCTGTGCGCCAGCCCATGAAAACAAATTGACCCAGCTAATTTATTATGAATAATATTTACAGTCCATACTGTTATCGTAAAGTATGTAATACCAGATTAGGAGCCACGTCTGGTCGCCACACGGTATACTCAGTTTTTCTTGATAGTATTTGGCCGAATCAATTCCGCAGAGGATGGATGCTACTCCCCCTCCCTGCTTCCCCTCCACCGCCGTCCCCAGGGAGCCGCAGGGTCGCTCTCTAAGCACTCATTATATGCTACACGGCTCAGGGTCTCCGTGTCGAATCGCTAATCAAGCACTCTGTCTGCAGGCCCACGATTCAATAGCTGTTGAGTGGCCTTTGTTCCTACCCGCTATTTGCTGCATGTCAATAAAAGTCTGCTCCCTGCTCCGCCTCAGCGGAGGAGCCCCCCTTCACACACGCCTTCCCTTCAGCCCTTCAGAATATAAAATGCACTCGCTTTTCTCCTCTCCTGCATGGGTGAAAAATAGAGGGAGGGAGAAATGAGTGGAGGCCAGAAGGGGTCAAGGGATTGGGGGGAGGTGTTGGGGGGGGTCAGTGTTTGTATGCTGCTCTTCTCCTCCGCCGAGGTTAATGCTGATGTATTGCTAACCTTAGCGCTCCAGTGTTTGTGGCCTCTTGCCCATTAAATAATGAATAGAAGTTGACCTCTTGACCACCTAATCAGCTTTGCAGCTGTTGGATCGTGGAGTCACGGTTGGGGATGGACCAGCATGAGTGTCCGGACATAAGCGGCCATATATTTCAAGATGAAGATGCAGCTCATATTAAACCCACCAGTCATTGCGAGGGTTTCTGTAGCCTGTATGGGTGGAAATGGATTTGTGTCTGTTTGATAAACTCTGTCCAGCTGTTGTTGCATGTAAACGTTCTACAGCTGTTTTGTCCGAGCTCTTTTTGCGGTGCCAGATAGTCATTTAGCCATTGTCATTTGTCATTTGATATTAATAAACACAGAATGCTTGTCCTTTGTTTGGGTGATTGTTCAGGCTTGTTTTTCCTCCTACACATCTTTAGCTATTGGTTTACATGCATATTTCCATTTAGTCAAAGGTCCGATCCATATTGCAACCTATTCTGTCCAAGAATGGCTTGTTAGACAGGAAGAGTGTCTGACCAATATGTAAAGAATGTAAATGACTTTGCAGGAATATCAGACTCCCACACTCTTATGGTTTTTCTATCTGTATTCTATTTGAAAGTTTTCAACAAGGAAAAATATCTCCGAGTCGGAGTGTTTCATAAATGTCTTTGAGTCCCACTTGGCTCTGAAACAGAACTGCAACTTCATCTCGAATGGACGAACGGCTTTCATATCTCTTTATTATTTCCAACTTTTATTATTTATCCCCACCATCTTAGAACATATGACCATTTGTTGTGGTAGCTGGCTTGTCTGTGTTTTCCTTTCATTTCTGGAAAGAATGTGTTATGAATGTTCCTCTTTATTGATAGCGCTAACCCTGTTTGTGTAGCACTGCCTGTCAGGACGATGAAAATAAATAGCGGGAGCATGGAGGAGATAAAACATGTGTTTAATTATTAATTGAGCCATTACTGACAGAGATTGCCTTTTTGATAAAAGGCAGGAAGCTGCTTCGGGGGTAGAAAAAGCAATTACTAAAACTATCTTCCTCTTCCTCTACACCCATCGTTTTGCTCTGCGCAAACAGAAAAACAGACCCCGTCGACCAAACTGTTCCATAAATTATTTTAATTTCCTTTCAATATTTATGATGTTTTAAATTATGGTTCTGTTGTCATGTTCTATTTATATGACGAGGCACTAGAGCCATGCTATTCTACCATGCCCGTTACTATTATCTTAACTGGCGGGAGTTGTTTTCCTTAACGCGTTTCAGAAAATAATATTACATCTCAACATGTTCGTTTCCCTTTTCATTTCCTTTCAATTTGGTCGAGCGACCGCACATGGTGTATTGATTTTGTTGACGTCTGGCCATTTGCAGAAATGCTATATCAGTTACTTTGCATTTAAGCTGACTCTGCATGGGGAATTGATATTATTCTAGCTTACATTTGCAGAGATTCTAAACCATAATTGATGAGATATAACCTTTCAAATGCCAATATAACTAACTTGATTGAGAGCTTTGCAGAAAGTGAAGAGTGTCTAGAGGTTTCACTAGTATGCAAAAACATCCCCGAGTCATATTTTACCCCAAACATCGGAGCAAAATTATTTTTGAAAGTCAAGTAGCCAATACGCCCAATAAACTTGTGTATTTTTTTCATCATAGTTTTATGCTCATCATAGTATTTGTTGTACTTTCTTTAATTTATACTTATTTAGAGAATTAAATCATTTAATTACACTAATGAGGATCCTCATTGAGAATAACTTTTAAGCTAATTAGACTTTTTAGGGAAAATGTGGTTATGAAAATAAACATCATAATGCACAGAAACTTAACTTAGACCATAATTGGATAGGTTTTCACAAGATTTATAAGATCTCCGTCATCCGTGCTTCATCCAAAGTAAGGGAAGTCATTGTTCCATAGTTGGGCAGACATCAAGTAAGCGTCTTTTTGTCTCTCAGTAAGCTTTCCCTGGGCTACCGGTCTAAGCCTGTTAAAACCATCCTTCCCCTGTGCCACGGCCGCCCAGGGACCAGACGGTGAGGGAACAACGCTCTTGGGACGAGCAAGAAGCCCTCCAGCTAGGAGAGCAGCTTGTAAAGTTGAGGTCAGGCCTTCTCAGGAGTCTGCCTGCATTTGTGCAGGGTAATTTTAGCACTCGCGGGCCAGCTAATGACCGGTTTCTTTCAAGAGTTGATTGCTAGAGCTCGTTTAACTATCCCCAGTGTGATCATTCCCGCTGGGGCTGGGATAACCATCAGTCTAGCTGCAGGGTAGCTGCATTTTTTTTTTATCAGGATGGCTAGAATAGGAAGTGAATATCAAATAAGTACACTTAGCTGTTTATCACCCGTTTGAAGGAGATGCCAGGATGAGATTTTTAGCATTTTGTTTCATTGTGTCCTGCGTTTGAAGTCAATGCTATTTGCAGAGGACGTTGTTATCCTCACTCGCAAAGCCAGATGGTTGTTGCTTGTGGCCAAACATGAAGCTTGGATAATGTTCAGTCACTGGCAGAGACGAATCGCTAGACTGGATGGATATTGCAAACACGCTTGTAATGGATTTGACATTTCGGGAACTGGTTCAGAAGGATTTTACAAAGACTGGAATTCTGTGGCCGAGCACAGGAAGGAGGTTAAATGAACAGAATTCCATGACCAGGAACAATATGAAAGCGCTTCCATGCTTGTTGGAGTTCAAAGGACTTAGACGCGCTTTAACGTGGTTGTGGTATGTCTTGCTACAAAGTGTTATTTAAGTTTTTGTAGCTTATTTGCACTTCATCAATGCTATACATATTCAGCGTTCAAGATATGTCACGCCAAGCACAAACACATGCTTCGGTGCATTCAAGTAACTCCGCAGTTGCGTTATTCCATCTGCATTCATCACACTGAAGGCTTGCAGCTCAAAGATGTTTGTGAGGTTAAGCTAATTAGCCCTGAAATCAGCACATGGTAGAAAACCGCAGAGGGACACACTTCAGCGACAGACACTGTGCAGAGATCACAGATTTTATGTTCAGATGGTCATTAATAGTTAATCGATTCAACTGTTAATCGGTCATTAATCAAGCTATGATAAAGCGCAAATACCGCTCTGCAAGAGGCTCTCTGTGCTGAAAAGAGAAGGAAAGAAAAAAATTATAAACCCAAGTATGTGTGGTCTTCTATTCATCAAACAGTCATCTGTTCCCCCTTGCGCTGAGCACAGGATAGGCCTCTTAACAGCCTTCCTCTCCAGTGGCCCCATTCAGACCCAGAGTGGCTGTTATTTTAGCACCACGCTGGAGAGCGGTGGAAGAGTGGGACGCTGAACCCCGCTGATGTGTTGCCTCACTTGGGAGACACCGGATAAGAGGGTCCCAGGAGTAGATCTCTACTATGAAGAGCCATTTAGAGGTAGACCTAGCTGCCTCTCCTAGGTGTGAGGGGGCATGAAGGGCAACGACAGCAAGAGATGTGGAAAAGATGAGCAGGCACAGAACAAGCCCTTCTTTTGTGCAACCATTGGAGTTCATGTGAGTTTTGTGATGTTATCTCAAAGGTGAAGTTGAAACACTAAACCACATAGCATCATATTTTAGTTTCCTGTATTATTTCTATAGAATTTGAATTCAAACCTGTTTTCAGACATACTGTCTGCAGACCTGCCAACCTGTACGCATATTCATTTTAACCATTTTAAATAGTACGCTGGTACAATTTGTCACTCTAAAATATGCAAAAACCTGGCAATTTATCTGTGCACGCACAGTACTCAAATCAAACAACCGAAAAATAAGTGTTCAACCAATCAGAGTGCTGAGGACTGACAAATACGGAAGGCCTAGCATTAAAAAGAGACTGCGAATCAATAGCAACACAAAATCCCGCTTGATTCCCCTTCCACCCCCGCCATCTGTTTTCTTAAGCGAGCACAGTACAGTAGTCATTATTTCATTATTTATTTCCAGTTTTGCATTGATAATCAATGGCTTGTAAATATGTATAATTATTACAAAAATACCTAAGTTGGTTTGAAGAACACCGATAAACTATACATTTTCACAGTCAAGTGTTTATCTGCTTAATATTTGATATTAATCTTTTAATTCAGCTATGGGGATAGCTGGATGGCTTTGTACATATTAGTGATTTCCTGGAGCATCATTGTTTTCTATTACTTCTGTGATGCATATATGGATTTTCTGTGAGAGGGCGCCCTCCGGCTTCCAGTATGATTGAAACAGACAAAACATGTTTATAGCACTAAATAATGGCCAGTCCATAATAATACTTCACTCAAAAGAAATTTGAGAGTACTGGATTTTTAATTAAAGTAAAACAAATTATAAACTAAATACAAATTTATGAGCTATAACTTAATTCTGTACTTTTAATATTTAAATAATTCAGTTTTGGATTGCAATTGCCTTTCCTTTATTTTTAATTTTTTTACCTTAATGCTGTTCCTACGAGTATGTGTTGGATTGTTCACCCTAAACTTACATTTTTCAGCATGAATCCAAGATATCTGAGATAAATGCATTCAGCTCAGGTGTGAACCCCTGTAGGTTTGAAGAGGATGCTGGATTATGGTTTTGATGTCTTCTCCTTTGATGCATGATTGCAAGTAAATTGAAAGCATGACACAGAGCGCAGTTTTGGTGAACATCTACATGGGCAGCTGAGGTTCTTTATTATCTACCCGAGGCTATGGATTTTTCTTTACTAACAGCCTGAATTTGAACCAGGAGCAGTGAGAATATTAGTATGGCCCAAAGGTTCTTCAGCAAGAATGAACCACCTGGGTCTCCCTTTCAAACCAGCTTTAAAATGCTCCTCTTCTGGAAGGCTTTTAGCTGGCCTATTTGCACTTAAACACTTCTGTAGGAAACATAGATGGACCTCTATTTAAAAGGTTGCATTTAGTATAGTCATGGACAGCAATCTTTAAAAAAAAAGCTCCACATTATGCATCCTGGCTAAACATTAATGGGGTTGTATGACATGGCTAAAATGTACATTATTTTGTGTATTTGTTCTAATGCAATGTGTTTATACAACACGAAACCAATAAAACCCATTACAAACGAAGCATTTGTTTGTAATGGGACATAATTACTTATTATAATGACTTATACTGTCTTTTTACACGTTGCCTTGCATATCGCGCCATGTAAACATAAAATTATGTTGTGACCAGACAAACAACAAACAGCAAGCCATGCGATACTCTGCTCTAAACTTACATTTGTATAATCAGTGGTAAATTATTTTAATATGAAAACAAACAGGCTTTTTAGAAGCGACAGACTGTCCTTGCAAAATTGGAACTGCCCCTCTTTATAGAAACAGCCTTTGTGTGTAGACGGCATTGTAAGCTACTTTCCTAGGTTTCAGGAAACAGTCCTTTGTAAAATGCGCTGCACACATCTGAATATTTGATTTGAACTGTTCTGGAACAGTGTTGTAAATACAACTTAACCACTGATTTCTAGTTATGTCCTCTTCTGAAAAGCCAAACATAGTAGTTTTGCTTTCATACCTAAACACACGTTGTCTTTACGACATGACTGCGGTGGCAGCAATACAACAGCGAGAGTTATGCCACTTTTCTTTGCATGAACATTTGGGCAATGTTATGCAAATGTTCACACACACTGACGTAGACGTGGGGGCATTTGAACTAGGCATTTTAGGAAGGCATGGCGGAGCGTTCACTTTTATAAAGAATATCTCTTTGGGTTTGAGATTTTAGTCTTTGCAATTTTAGAGATCTTATTGTAACACGCAAAAAAGAAAGGAAAACTTGAAATCACATCATATGACCCCTTTAAAAAACACTTTTACTCCATTTTTAGTTCTCAACTGTTTAATACAGTATGTGTTAATACGTGCCCCATGAAACAAAGAAGCTGGATTGTAGATGCATGCATTTGTTTTCATGTGTAAACCTTAAAAGTGTTCCGTTTTGTTCGGTTATTATAAAGGAATTGCACTCATGGTCCAAAATTGAATAAAAAATTGCTTTGGAACGAAAATAAAACCCATGTATTATATATTAAATAAAATAGATATGACTTCTGTTGTAGAAAGAATATGTTTTAATATTTAAAATGTTTGTATCTATTCTAAAAATAAATATATGTACATGTTGTGTATGTATATTATATATATTTTTTTTACGATTTTACATTTCATTTGAAATATATTAAATAATAAAATGCATTTTCTTTAAAATTTAATTCTTTGTGCGTGTGTGTGTGTGCGCAAAAGAGCTTTAACAGGAAATTAGAGGAGACATGCGTGTTTGAGCGGGTCCCCCTGAGTGGTGCTGGAGGTCAGGACAAGAGGGCCTGTCTCCATTAGTTTTACTGGCACACCTTCAAAACCTTCCTTGCCCCTTCAGACTGCCTTTATTACTTCCCTCCCCACTGTACTGCTTAAAGTCTATACAGATGGGTTAAAGCCTAAAGGCTCATACATCATAAACCATGGTCAGCGTAGACACCATATTAAATTTTGATGCAAATGAACAAGGCTGAATTGCAAGTATAGCGTTCTGATGTTTGTAAAACTTTTTCTGAATCTGTATGGGGTTACCTCAGTTTCTCTGTCTGCATTAAAGAAACTAAACTGGCAGTCGTTGTATACCTCTCCCCCATTGTTTAGCTCTGTTCTTGCAAGATTGAAGTCGCCTAAAAGTAGTGTGTGTTTACTAACCGGATATTTCCCTGCAACCTTATCCCATGTGTCTATCCCAATGTCAAACCCACCTGAGGAGTCCCATCTGAGACGAACAAAAGGGTCTCAGAGCTGTAATTTAGCCCCTCTCTACATGAAAGGACATGCTTGGCTATTGTAAACACTTGGATGTCACCTCTTAAAAGAGTGTCATACCGAAGTGACGCATTTCTGAAAGGGACCCAAGTCCTCCTCCTTCCAAAATAACGATGTTTCAGAGTTTTTGGAATTTATTTATTTTTGGTCTGATAAGTACGGGAGCTTTTTGGCAGATGCTAGCCCCAAGCCTACCTGAAAAATAAGCCTTGAATGATATAGATTGAATGATAAATCTGTGAAGTGACAAGGAATGTTTTTAATCTCATCCAGTGTGGTTTTCAGGCGTTACAATTTTTTAAGGTGTTCATAGAAACACAATTATTTGGGACATAATGCTCTTCAAGCATCTTTGAAGGATTTCAGTGGAAAAGAGCAATGCTTTTATGCAGAAAAATCCCAGGAATTTAGTTAAACAGTCCATACAATGACGTCTTTAAAACAATATTCTTTTATCAAGTGAGAAGTCTGATCAAATGGTTGGTCTTACTGTTACTTGACCAGTGTTTGTCATGTTCTTTCCTCGATAAGGTTTTTTTTCTTTCATAACACACTTTGAAAGATACAATTAGCTCTGCTTAAAGCCGATTATCCAGTTTAATTCGGCGTGAAGATGTCAAGATATGTGCCTTGGGATGGCTGAATTATTTCATAATAAAGTCACAAGGTGAGTCATTAGGGAAGGAAAAAAATCATAAGGCATTTGAAAAACATGCATGCGGTCATCCACATGTGTGCCTTCTTGTGAGGCGTGCGTGCGAGCGAGCGTGTATGCAAACCAAGCAAAGCGTTTCTGTCTAATGCTCTCTTTTTTTTTCTTACTGGAAGCAGTTAAGTGAAAAAGCACTTGAGGGAACATTATCTGAATTAAAATATTGACAGTATGCCTTTACACCTCCTTGCCACTAAGGCCACAATGTCAAAACAAGAAGTCGGGTGTGACGGGTAGAAGAAGGCCTTTCAAACTGGGATTGTTCCTGCAAGCTCACCGTGGTAGGAAAAGCCAGTTCCAGGTACAGAAAGACAGAAGCAAGAAAGCACAAGAGCTCTTTCAGACCCATGTTATGCTATTTGGCTTGTTGAATGATTCCCATTCATCCGTTTCCTCTTCCACTGAAAAGTAATCAGTTACTCGCTGAAAGATGATATTATATGCACCTAATGTCATACAGGTCTGAAGCAGGTTCATGCCTGATAACATTGTTAGAGAACACCTTTATTTGTGCTCTCCCATGACAAAATGCTCACTACCTCAAATGGCTTTCACCCATGTTGTTTGGCCCGTTTTTTTTTTTTTCATTGGCTTTTCTCCTCCCGTTTCACTTCCTGCTTTTCTATGCAGCCTGTAAATCAGGGAAAAAGCAGCTGGCAGTGCTAATAGAGGATGCTCTCCTGCAGGGTAACAAAGAGGTTTTGTTGGATTTGTAAGGGCATTATGCTGCTAAATAAAGCTGACATGCTGAGGTTGAATTATTGCCCATGCTGAGCCTGGTACTGCCCCGTGAAGCGAAGCTGAGAGTCGGCTGGATGGAAATCAGAGCCGGAGAACCTAAGAGAGAATAGGCTGCCATTCTAGAATGTTCTATAATGATGGCTGTTCTTCTATTCATCAGTTCTTGAATGGAGTGGCACTTGGATGTATATCATGGTACTGAGTAGGAATGCACAATATATTGGTACCATATCGGTTATCCAACATTATTTTTGTTATTTTTTATGTTTTTATTAGTTGTTTGTGCCAATAAGCAATACTCGTTGAGCTCAAAATATCACTAATCCATGCCCCATGCTTTGAGGTTAAACTAATACAAACCCAAAATGTGGACTGACTTGTTCAACTGAAAACTATCTGTGTGGCCATTTACGGGTGGTTCTCATATTTTGGCTTTCACTCCAAATGTCAAAGGCCGAGGAATCAAGATTTGTCTGTTGTTTTGGCCTGCATACGACTGAGACTCTGCTGATTCCAACACCCCGCTGAGCCGTAAGACGAATCTTTATTAGAGCAGACAGCCATTGTCTGCAGTCATCTAGATAATTGCAGCGCTGGGTCCTCTTCTCTAATCAATCCAGACAGCTGCCGCCGTGCCTGCCGCGTTTGCCAACCGTGCAGCTCAAGCTAATTAATGAAATGATGAGCCGTTTGGGCACAACGTGGTACCACACAAACAATCTGGGACGCTTGGAAATGCCCAGCCCACATCAGAGGCACGGATAGATTAGTGAAGAGCTTGTGTTTTTAAAACCTTAAAACCAAAAGTTTCAGAAGTACTGGATACTGTTAAAGGAATTTTTTCATCCAGAATATATAGTTCTGGTGCTATTTTCTCACCTTCATTTTGTCCAAACCAATATGACAGATTATTTTTCCACAGGACACAAAGGAGGAAATATGAAAACATGCTTTTTTCAGATATAATGAACAAGGACTGGCACTTCAAAACGGATGCAAAGTTAGTTTATGTTGTTATTCATTGATAATCTTCCCCTGAGGTGACCTAATTCAGTCTGAATAATAAATGAATCATTTAGACTGATTTAGTGAATCTGTTCATTGAAAAGATTTGACTCAAAATTATTTGGTCACAAATCAGACATCACAAGTTCATGAACAGAGAACTAGGGTGGTTGACAAGATTTTCAACGACTAACCATTGAAATATAATTCTTTTGTTTACAAAAAGCTATAGTAAAGCATCAGAATTCATATGGAGTACCTTTTATAATACTTTTTAAAGCGTCAGCATTAAAGTCAACATTGTTTTTGGGTCAAATATTTATTTAACATTAAATAGTCTAGAATCCTTTATACTAATTAAATGAAGCCATTTTTCATAGATGTGAAAGTCAGGGCAAAAATGTTATGACATGTTTGTTACACAAAGCATTGCATCTAATTTTTAGCTAATACCCTCATACACATTTTTCCCCCCAGTCTTCATTCTGTCCGTCAGTAATCACGCATGGCATGAAACAGGATGGCATATGCCGTCTGAGCCATATGGGCACAGTGTGGGTCTGTTCCCAGCATGGGGAAGCAGTGGTTCATGGAGGGCACGGAAAGCTTCCAGATCTCTGAAACGAACAGTAGGTGCTCACAGATTTTCTGTGTTGGTTTCACCAGCCAACATGTTGCAGCTTAACACCCGGTGTGCTCTGGTGCCACCTTGCCCTGTCCCGAACAGAGATGGAAATAGAGGAGCAATGTATTCGCACCAGCTGTCATTGGCCCTTAAATTGTCTTGAAACGCACAGGCTGTTTTTGCATGTCTGTGTTAGGAGGGATGGGTATAGAGGAGCTTAAACTAAACTTCTTCTAGAGAAATACTGTGTGTTTATGCGTCTGTAGGACAGCTTAATAATACTGTAAAATGGTAAATGCATACAATATTATACAGTGAGGAAAAGCAAAACATTTGTCATCAGGGGTACAGCAATGTAGCGAGTGTGACCTACATTTATTTTATTTTTATATTGATTTATTAATTTATCACTAATCAATTATTTAACCCTTAAATGCATGGATGTTATGCCAGTCATTATTACATATACGGGTCTTTAGCGACCCGGACTGCTGCAATGGCATAAATGTCTCCTGATATTTTAATAACACTTATATATCATTACCTACAGTAATTGCTCTGCAGTAAAGCCATTCGAGCCAGTTCAGTTTTTGCTGACGATTTTCTTTAGTTTTATGCCTGTGGTAATTATGAGTGTAACATCACGTCATCGTTGTCTATCAAACAGTGCCACCTTGAGGAATAAAGGTGAATTACATATATTGAGTCATCAGATATTTAATTGTTGCGCAGGAAAAATAAATTTACACTATTACATACCTCGGGTTGCTAGCAACCCTATACAATTTTTAACAAAAAAAATCAATAAAATACAGACATTCTAATATAAGAATTGTATTTTTTTTATTATTGATTATAATGAATGGCTTGAGGAATAATAAAAGTTGATGTATAACTTAAAAAAGGATGGAGGGATAGGGTAGTGAATGACGTCCTGGGTCGCTAAAGACCCGAGGTATGCATTATTATCAACATATCTGAACGCAAAATCTGTTTCATCAGCTAGAGTAACCCACCCAGTTGTGATTTAGATGTTTTGGCATTCTGTGTACTTTGTTGGCTCAATGAAATGAGATGAAGATCCCAGTGGATTTGACTGGTAAAGAGGAGAGAATTTCATGTCTGGATGCCGCTAATCTGTGAAAAGACGACAGCACCTGTTCGGGAGATAAATTCCTCTGTCTTATTCTGTTTGTTGACTTCATCAGCTGGAGGCAGATTTTAGTTTGCTACTTAAGGTTTTATTTCTGTAGTTGTGCATGAGTATTAATGTTTATTTTTTGGCACACAGTGGTGATGGAGAGATATACCACAGGGTTTGCGAGGGAAATTAACTCAGGATGTGTAGCGTTAGGCTTGAGTTCTCTCGGCAGAAGGCAGCGTGGTGTGAGTATTTGCAATAAGCATCAATGGCCTCTGGTCATTTGAGAGAATTTGCATCCCCTGCTGCCTTATCTTAAGACCCCGTTTGCATATGAGCTGTTTTCATTACATATAAAACAGAGACAAACTAAGACATAAATCCATAATCTCCCATTTGCATGTGCAACAGGAGACGGTTGAGAATATTGTTATATGGGGGGTGGGGGGCTTAATAGTCTGGAAATAGACACGGCTGCATTGAAATTTGTAGTGTGCAACATTAGGATTAGTGTGTCTCAAGTGTTATGTCGAAAATAGTTTGTTGATGACTTGATGCTTTTGTACTTTAGAAGTATGCATGCATGAATGCTTAATGTGCTTACCGTATTCTCCGGACTATAAGTCGCACTTTTTTTTCATAGTTTGGCTGGTCCTGCGACTTCTAGTCAGGTGCGACTTATTTATCAAAATTTATTTGACATGAACCAAGAGAAAACATTACTGTCTACAGCCGCCAGAGGGCGCTCTATGCTGCTCAGTCCTCCTGTGGTCTACACTGAAAACATAGAGCGCCCTCTCGCGGCTGTAGACTGTCATGTTTTCTCATAAATGCGACTTACAGTCCAGTATGACTTGTGTTTTTTTCCACGTCATCACGTATTTTTGTACTGATGTGACTTTTACTTAGGTGCAACTTATAGTCCGAAAAATACGGTATATTAACCACAATGTCTTGCACTGCAGAAGATAGCATCTAACTATCTGTCTGTACATTCATCCATCAATCTGAATGTATTGATGGATGCATCATCATTCATTTCGATCTTTCCATCTATCTGTCATTCTATCAACCCATCCATCCATTCTATTGTTCTATTTGTCGTTCTATCTGTCAGTCTGGCCATCTCTCTTAAGGCTTTAAAAAAGAGCCACTTTTATGATATTGTGGCTTCATGTCTCTGCAATTTCATAACACCATACTACTCATTACAAAATATGAACTGTCCCATTACTTGCATTTTAAAGGAAGTTTTTCTCATTTTGTGTGCTTGTGTACTATTTGCTGATGATTTAGCTGTCTTAAATTCAATTACTTGCTGTAAGTTGTACAAGTGTCAGTCATAAACAGATTAGAAAAGCTTTCAGATCCCTGAATATAATTTTCTGTGGAAGCTACAGCCATCTGTCTACGCTTTCATCACACCAGTGTGTCTGTAATGGCAATAGTACGGCAGTTCTCCAGATGTTCCAAGACGGCTGTCTGAGCCTGAAATGAGGTCAGAGGTCAAGGATATCTTAGTGGGACAGCTGTGGGGCGATGCTGGGGACACCCTGCCTCTGCTGGAACCATTCGTCACAAGTATGCACACCCCTACCGACACTGCTGGTGGTTTCTACCACAGTATGCACATGTTAAGTGCAGAGTCCCTTGAGGGATTGTACCATGAGAGAAGCAGCAGGGGGAGAGGATCGATCAATAGTACGCTGAAGTGTCATCTGGTGAACAGGGATGCCAACATGTCCCAAGGGAGTGTTACTCCCTTTTCAGAAAGTGACCTTTGACCTCTACAAATCTGTGGGTGTTCCTGAGGGCGCTCTAGTCTGTGTGTCTAATAGCTCTGCTGTGATTTCAGTCAGTCTTAAGAGTCTCTTGTGTTGCCTGTTTTATGTTACAGGGAAAATTGCTTACGAAAATTGCTTTTCTGTTCAAAGCTTAAGAGCACTGTTAGGCATAAATGGCATGGCAAGAATTGTATTCCTTGTTAAATTACTGAAAGTGTTACCAATTGTACTCAGCATTACTATTTGAACAAACCCCATAACCCTATTTCTTTTTCCTCTTCATTTTCCTCTTCTTCCACTTCTACATCTTACTTAATAATAAACATAATATGATTTATTAAAAGAAAATATGCTTTTATGTATGTATTTCTGATACATTTGTGTTGTGACACTGGTTAGAAATAGTTGTGCTCTTAATTTTCTTAATCAGAATGATGGGTCATTCAAATGGGCAAAAATAGTCCATAGAATGAGTGATTTTGACAGTGAGCTCTTTTAAATTGGGCTAATAGGCAAATACTTCATAACCACTAAGTGGCAAACTAGTAATAGCAGTACACTAAAACTACTTTGAACACCTAGCAAGCAGCAAACCAAGACCCTTGCATCAGGGTGGTAATGTTTGCATTGGGTCTTTACGATTAATCAAAATCATCATAAAATCACGATTTGAGCATTTGCGATTTCTAAATCGCTTAATAGCACGATTTTCCGTGGTCCCGACCTCCCGCGGCATGCTATCCGAACCAATAAGAATGCAGCACACTTACATGAAACGCAAGAACAGAACAGACGTAGGCTTATATGTAACACCAGGTTCACTCACTCCGTCTTTGGTGAATATTTTTTTCACACCCATGTTAACGGATCACAACGTTCACACTGCAAGTGGTAAAAGATGCGAAAGATGTGAACAGAAAAGTTTAGAAATATAAAGGTGCGAAAAGAAATATCTAGCGTGTGAGCATAGAGAGATTAGTGAGTGCACAAAATTTTTCACATTAAAAATTAACATGGATTGACACGGAAATGTAGTAATTGCACAATAAGTGTATATGAATCATGTCTTCTGTTTCACAGTGAACATATGGATTTTGGCTAGATGTTAAACCAGGAAAAGTGCACTTTTAGATAAACAGGGCAATAATGGCACTATTGAATAATGGCATAATTGAGGTAGGAACACATAGTTTTATTTTTTGAGTTTAATCGTGAATGTCTATTAAAAACATTGAATTACCGTACTGTGATGAAATTGAATCACAATGCAGTAAAAGCATTTTCAGAAACAACGTTTGGATTTGAAATCAAAATAATGGATAATTGTTAAGTTTGTGGTAAACAGCTACGGATCAGGAGTGGACTGCAAACGCGTCCTGTGAGAAAGCGAAATGAGTCCATGCGGCTTCTGCACCGCATACACATTGATTAAAAAAATGACAATAAGGTTTTTTTTTTTTTTTTTTCATATCACACAGTCCTAATTTGCATGGGTAAGCAGTAAAAACCTACTCCATTTGCAATGTAGTTTGTGTGTTGTGTGGTTTTGTTGTTAGCAGGCACAGTAAATCTATCATCGACCTTGGTGTTGGATAATGAGGTCTCGTTTGTCTCAAATAAATATTTCTGCCTTGAGGAATGTCAGTTGTCAAAACTGAAAGTTAAAGGAGTTACAAGTTTATTTGGCACTATCTTCTCATTAAAAGATTCCTAAGGCAGACTTTCAGGACCAACAGTATGGAATGTTTTGAGAAAATTGAAAGCCTTACATCTTTAATGTGGTGACTTGCCCTATCCATATTCTGATGTCTCCACAGTAAGGTTGACACATTAACAATTTACCGCAACCACAAATTGACAAGATTTTTACAGGTGACAACCTTCTAAGATTGTATAAGACACGTACAGCCACTGGCAGCAGTGTTACAAAACACCAGCTGCCCGGGCGCTCATTTCGACTGACATTGTGTCACATTTTCTGCAAAATGATTACGGCCATATTCCTGGTTGGGAAGAAATTCCTTCGTTATGTACAGCAGGAATCCAAACGAACGGAGACATTCACAGAGCTCTTTTTTAATGAGAAAGAAGCCAAGCTTGTATGTCTTGTCCTGCCTACTGGCTGCCATTATGGTCCATTAGAATCATCATTAAAAGAGAGCTCAGGGCCCATTGTGCCTAAAGTGCTACAGACTGCTAGCTGAGGAGACTGACTTCCACTGTCCGTTTGCACCACACAAACGTGCCTCTGAGGCTGGTTTCCACAGCAACATTACCGAAGGGAAACATATTTCTTCTCTGTGCTTTGTAGGAAAAGTTAGCAAAACAGGGTTATCCGTGAATGCATATGCTTAGACCTTTCCAACCAATTGGGTAGAACTTCTCATTTTGCGCTAATCTTGTACAAGGCTTTACCCTACCAATCCTAACCACTGGCGTTCCCAGAAAACATTCAAAAGCCAACCCAGAGCTGCAAAAAAGGACAAGCTCCACCACCTACATGCTTAAAAGGACAATTTTCTTTGCAAGAACACGTTCTGTTTGTAGACATGGACTCATTTAAGAATTGTCACACATTCGGCTGGGGAGAAATGTGTCAAGAACTCAAGCTAGCGTATTTATCCCTCAATTATTGGTGTCCATTAATGATTAAGTGGTATGTTAATCCAGCACAGATATTCCATTAGGAGCTCCGGTCTGAGGTTTTAATGGCCTGGGAGAGAGTATGTGTTCTGCAGGCTTTCAAACTCTTTGTTTGAGGCTGCACTAAGCTGTTAGGAATGAGGACTGCATTAAAATGTGCTAATTAGTGTCCTGGGGAAGATATTGTCTTAAATTACTCTCTTCCTCTCTCCGTCTTTCTTTTCTGTGTTCTTTTCTTGCACTGTTGCCAATAAAATAGATGTGTGATTGGTGATATACCAGTACAGTTGTTTTTTTGTTTTGTTTTTTTTATGTTAAGATATGCAATGATTGGCCAATATTAAAATTCGGTACTATTATGGATGGATGGATGGAGAAAAACAAATAGTTTTAAATTCTACAAGTGAATTTAGGCAACATAACATTATATTTCAAAGTATTAAAGGGATAGTTCACTCGAAAAAAATTGTTATAACCCTCATGTCATTCCAAACCTATAAGACCTTCGTTCATCTTCAGAACACAAATTAAGATATTTTTCCTGAAATCCGAGAGCTTTCTGACCCTGCAGACAGAGCAACTCAACTGAAACGTTCAAGGCCCAGAAAGGTACCAAGAACATCATTAAAATAGTCCATGTGACGTAAATTTATGAAGCTATGGTAATACTTTTTTCTGAAAAAAAAAAAAACATGACACATGCTCGTGGTGCTGCTGACATTGAACACGCATCCACTGCGCCTTGTTTACGAGCAGAGGAAAGGATGCACATACGTCATGTTAATCTCGATAATGGCGGTATATGGTAACTTAGGGGAGAAGAATTGTTGAATTTAGTCGTTATTTTGGAAGCACGTGAGAGTGCTTTGGTGGCGCAGTGTTTTCAGTTGAGTACAGAGTATCTGGTAAAATAATATGGCAGATGCATTGCGAAATAAATGTTTCCCATTGAAAACAATTGAAAAAATACTTTAGCCTCGGGGGAAAAAATGCTTTGGTGGACATGTGGTCTTAGTGGTTGATCAATATGGACATTCCTGTAGTAGATTCTCCAACTTTGTGGCCCCTCAAGTCTTTGGTTTTGGGTAACATGCGATTGTTGAAGAAATATCTAGAAAGTAGATTAACAGATGAATATAATTTAATGCGAAGATTTACATATATATTGATATATATATATATATATCTCAACCATTGATTGATTACTTTACAATGCTTTTACGTTGAATGACTATAGTCTGTAAAATGCTGAGGATAAACTCTTTTGTTTAGTTTTTTCTTGCACTGCATGCCAATTAACTAAGCAAAAGCAGAAGTTACTATGTACAAAACTCCTGGCAGTGTTACTGAAATCCTGGAAATATCTTGTAAAAAAAGAGCGAGCAAGCAGGGGGGTAGGGGGGTTGGGTCTCTGAAAGGCCAGTATAAAGGGTGCGTGATCCCTTTTCACAGCACAATTGAAACATAATTATTTCATGGCAGACTGTGTGCTCTGTAAATCTATGAATGGGAACGGCATTTAACTTTAATTAGCTCTGATTTATTCATTCTGACTGGATTGCTTGCAGAAAATTGGATCATCTGATTATAGTCAAGCATGAAAATGACCTGATTAAACACTTCATAAAAACCCATGGAGAGAGAAAGAAATACAGAAAGAAAAGAAACCTGGGATGAAATGATAAAGAGGAGATAAGAGAGATGAGGCACAGAGAGAATGACAGACAGATGTGGATGCGATTGGTGTCTTGGCGTATGCCAGCGCTATGCACAGTGGGTGAAAAAGGCATCGCAGCTGGTTTCTGTTCACCCTGCTGCAAACTAATGGATAGATTGGCAAACCAATCCCAAACTATAGGTTACATGTCGACAGCTGCACCAAACTTCATGTGCATTTGATTTGAGATGCTTACATGCACCTGAGCAAAAAAATAAATAAATCAGTATCCTAGATTGTGAACTGGCATTTATTTCTAAATCCATTATGCTTTTTTGCCCCCTGCTGTAAAAATTAAAGCATATAAACTGTGTATAAAACTCAACTTGTATAAAATATAGATACAAAATTAAAACTCTGTTTGTGTCTTTCTTTACAGTTACGCCAACGAATGAGAATCTCGGGTCCAAAACTTCCAGCTCGACCAAAGTGTCTGGCCTTCAGCGTAGCCAGGAACAAAGTAACGACGTTTCGTTTGTCCCGCCGATCTCAAGTCCGACTCCTGCGTCACCCCCTACGGGGTCTCCTGCCCCTGCTGCGGCGGCAGCCCCGGCACCTATACCTCTCCCCATCTCCCCGAACCCTCTCAGTATCAAGAAGGAATCTGTGCCCCCTATCCCCTCCCCTTCCCTCCTGAGGAACCAATTAAATTCACTGGAGCACAGAGTCCCGCTCCCATCGCACCACAGCCGGCCAGTCATCAGTCATCATCATCATCCTTTGCCGTACAGCAGTCTTCACAACATCAGGTTAGTAACTCTTTTTTTTTTTTTTTTTTTTATAAATGTTATAAATACATTATTTATTATATTTATATAATCACACATTGTTTCTCTTATAACAAAAACACATTTGAATTTGTAATCAAAACTGGAATTTGGTAGCTATAAGTTCATAAACTGCCATAATATGAATATTGTTTCTCATATCCCATCTTTCCTTTCTAATCATAGCAACAACCCTTCCACTCTTCCTCCCAAACACCACCTGCATCACTCCCCTCATCATCTCAGCGGCCTCCTGTCCCCTGCTCCTCCTCTTCCTCTCTCCATCGCCGGTCTGCCTTCCTCCCACTACTCCCTTCACTCGCCTTCTCACCTCTCCAGCCATCCGGCCATGTTCGCCACCCCTGCTACACTGCCTCCTCCACCCACCTTACCAACCAACAGCCTTGTGGTTCCAGGACACCCTGCAGGACCACCCTATCCAGGTAAGAACCCCTTCACTGAGATTTGAACTGTTCATGGCATAGTTAGTATGACAGTAAGATTTGAAAATATTTTGGATGCTAGGTTTTTTCAGTTCTGAAAATGATGAATTGATAAAAATTAGTCCTGTCAAATTATTAATCACGATTAATCGCATGCAAAATAAAAATAATCTTGTTACATAATATATGTGTGTACTGTGTATGATTATTATATATTATATATTATATATATATATATATATTTATGTTATGTATTTATATACATAATAAATATACACCGTACACACACACACATATACACACACACACACATTATCTAAACAAAAACTTTTATTTTGGGTGCAATTAATTGCCATTAATTTTTGGCGGCACTAATAAAAATATTGACTTTGTATAAAAGGTGCGTACACACTAGAGTTTGCACTGCACCAGAGAGTTCACACAATTTGGTTCACACAAATCTAGGGACCACTCCTACAGATACTATTCTTTAAATTACTTGGTGTAAAACACAAAATGCTTTGTTTGTTGACAAATAACCCATGTTAAAGACAGCTTTATGGACAAAGTATTCAGTAACCACAGCATTGCTCTTAAATTGCATTCTTTTCAAGATTTTTCAAGAGCGAGACGAAATGGGGCACGCATCAGAGGTCAGCATATAAAATATGTAACTTATATCCAGTTGGCCCTATTTTTCTACAATATATGATACATGTAATAAAAAAGATGTCAGCTATACTGTTCATTTCTAATATCTGGATCCTGTGCCTCGGAAGGGCACTTCAGCAGTAAACTTCTGTTTTATTGGCTGTTATTTTGACAGCTATATGAGATTTTGATACAATTTACACAAAATGCTAAATTTGAGATGAAAATACCTGTCTGCTTCATCTCTGACTTTCTTTAAATGGTAAGTGTTTTTTTTATTTTTTATTATTGGCTTTTAAATGCCAGTTCCATGCATTGTAGAGCCACATGCTGATCTTAACCAAAGGAGCAAGTAAATAATAAAAAGATATTCAATAATGTATTTTATTTTATTTTATTTTTTTGTTATATATACATGCAGTTAACATCTACAATGTAAACCTTTGGCAAACACATTGCACAAGTAATTGCAATAGTACCAAAACCATTCTTCATATTTTCTCTGGTTTTGATCACTAAAAACATAATGTTAAATTAGACTCTAAACAAAACGTATATATTAATGCCTTTTTAAAAGCATCAAGCAAGTGCTTAAAGAGTTTCTTCAATTTTAGGGATGGAGGGATAGTCTTAAAGTCTTCAAGGGATAGTTCGTCCCAAAATGAAAATTTTGTATGCAAACCTGTATGCATTTGTTTCTTCTGTTAATCTGTTTATATATTTTCATCCAAGCGATATAAGTCCCTTCCACAGAAGAAAGCAAGTCATACAGGTTTGGAACAAGATGAGGGTGATTTTCATTTTGGGTTGAACAGTGCCTTTAAGGCAGTATAAGTATATGTGTGTGTTTTCTGCTGAGGTGACTCTTGGTTCTCTCTTGTCTTTAGATACCAGCCTGTTGATTTCTTTCAACCAACCAATCATGTATTGCCAGCCTCATTCGGGGATTCTGATTGGCACATTGTCACAGGCAACTCTCTTACCTCCACCAATGAGTCCTCACGTAGAAAACCCTCACACCTTGAATTGGAGAAACAGAGAAAGCCAGGTGACTACCCTCTTTCGCTTCTTCCTACCGCTGTTGTGAAAACTCACTGGCCGCCCGTGCCTTTTTTTCTTTTCCCTCCCATGTCTTTTCCCCTCTACCCCCTTTCCCTCCTTTTCCCCCTTCACTCTCCTTTCTTGCAGAGCATGATCTTCTGCGGCAGGAGCTGAACAACCGCTTCCTGGCTCAGAGCTCAGAGCGAGGTCGGGGGTCGGCACCAGGGGCGACAGGGTCACCGTTGGCCCCTGTGTCGCTCCTCCGGGCCGAGTTTCACCAACATCAGCATATGCACCAGCACCAACACACGCATCAGCACACCTTCACGCCTTTCCCTGCCAGTCTGCCCCCAGCAGCCATCATTGGGCCGCCCACTGCACCTCCCATGGTGCGTACCCCAGCCAGAAATGTGAGGATAAGTAAAAAAACAGATAGATTATATTCCCTTCCTACCTCCCTATGCCCCTCAAAACACTCCGACATATTAAAAACAAGTCCCTTCTATGTGACCGTCATATTTATTTAATCTACTTTGTCTCAGTTGACAGAAATAGTTCTAAGAAAAGCCAAAACAGAGAAACTCACAGACTGGCAGCCTGTTTGGAACCCCATGAATCCAAACTGTGAACCGAAATGGCGCTCATTCAGACATATAATAACACAGCCCTGCATCTTGGGCGGGTGGGGGAGAATGCTAAAAAGGCTTAATGTTGCCTAATGTGGTGATGCAGAGTTTAAAAAAAATATATATATATATATATCCACACATGCATTTTCTTTTTAACAAAATAAGAATGATGATTTTTCAAATTATGTATATTTATTTTTTCTGAAATGCACAGTCAAATTTGACACTTTTTTGGTTTGAATGACAAAAGAGATATTCAGAATGCAAAGAAGTGTAGAAAATATGTTCATATACTCCATTTAATGCCAAAGAACTTTACATAAACACAAGTTAGCTGTTTGGATGTAGTAAAACACCCAGACAAATGGCAGAAACAATCTGAATCAGGTTTGCATTTTTTTCTGTCACTGGCCATAATTCTAACACTGAAAATAAGCATAAAAGTTTAGGCATAAAAAATAATGTCTTCAGAATCATTCATGCATGTAAACACCAACTGAGAATTGAACAAACATTTGTAACCTGGTTCAGAGGAAGATAGGAATCAAGTCCTTGTGGCAGTTTATCTGCTGATAATACAAGTCTTCGCCATACAATGGTTTTCAAAAGCAAAAATGTCACAAGATGAACATCATATTTTGTGAGAAAATGTGACATGCTGCTGTTTTTGGAATCAGCTATTAACTTCGTAAGAAACAAGTATTGGATTACATTCAACAATTATGATGCAGGGTTGGTGATAATAGAGCGCCTGAACTAACTGTTGCATATTAAGTAATAGTGTTTACAACCCACTTGAGGCTTATCTTAAACCAGGCCAGATCTTAAACAGAGGCCACAAGGTTTAAACAGTTATATAGCTCCATCTCCGTGACATAACTGATACCCATCATCCTAACAAGATAAACCATTGTCCCATGACAACCACAAATATTGTAGCTCTTCCTCTAATAAAAACCCTTTTTGCTGCCATGTTGACATGCAGGACTCATTGCGCTTTTATAGTATGAGCCAGAGATATTTTATTGCTTTCATATGAGCAGAATGGTGGTGTTTCTGAGTGCTGGGGGCTGTTTGAGACAAACAGGAGGCAGACAAAGTCTTGTGGCGTGACAGAGGTACAGACGGAACTCATTCTATATGACACATTCAAAGCTTGCGGTCGAAACATAATGACCTCACCACAGATGAAAGTCATGACATCAACGGGGTTGTTTTGATAAAGCATAATTGCTTCCGTGTGCAAAGCGGCTATTAGAAGCAAACTTTGGCAGCCTGTAATCAGATAAATTCAGCTCCTCAAAGTCAGCTAGCCATATGAAATGCATTCGGATCTCTGAAACGTATTCAGACAGGAACAAGACCTTCTTATCTGCATACTATCGCTGCCGTTAACCAATCCAGAAGATATTATGTCAAGAGTGCTAGATGAAAAGTCAAGCATTTTTGTATCATAGATTACCATCTCCAGAGATTGAAATCTGACTTAAAACATTCCATATGTTGTGTGGTTTGCTGCCTGCATTCTTTTGTGGGTTACAGAACTGTTTTGTCATCAAAACCTGAAAGATTGAAATAGCGATGAAAATGTTGGTTATGCATCTTATCTCTAATGCAGAATCCCAAACACGCCACCGCACCTTCCCCAAATGTTTTATGAGATACAAATCTTATTTGCTGAACAGTTATTGTTGAATTTCTTTCAATACCATGTGATGTAAGTGTGATGTTTCTACTGACAAATACACTGATGCTTAGTTTCTAATGGATTGCTGAGTGGTTGAAGAGCTTTTGCATAGAATGTGGTGGTGGTGTTGTTTACTGGGGTCAATAAAAAAAAAAGTATAAATGGCATTTTTAAAGTCAACGTGACAACAGAAAAAACCCAATTTGCTTCCTTTATACATTTCTGGTCTTATTGTGCATAATTAACTGGTTTGTTATTCCAAAGAAGAAAAGTAAAAATCCTGATGAAGGAAAACTAGCTTTCGTTACTTTCAAAAACACATCAGTTTAGTGAAGTAAAGTGGGTAGCGAATTCTGTTTCATGTTGACACAACACACTTCATTTAATGACTTTCTTGTTTTCTTTTTTCCCTTCCTCCTTGCTTTTCTTGTAAAGATTGAATTGTTTACAGATGTAATATTGAATCTTGATTTGCCAAAGCTGTTTGTTATAAAGTTCTGACAAGGGCTGTGAATTATGAAGCAGTGTTTTTATGGGCCACTTTAAACCTTTGCCGTATTACTCTGCAAGTGTTAACCATAAAGCAGGCGTGCGGCCCTCGGAAGGATCACTGAAGTGCAATACGCAGGGAAGTCAGATCAGCGTTTATTTTATTTTTTTTTAGCCAGGGCAACCTCATGTGTTTGATTTAGTCTAATTATTATCACACATTCATACAATGCAGGATAAAAGCAGCTTATGCCTGCTGATCTGTTGGAGTATAATAAGTGAGCTGCGGTTCAAGCACTGCTGCTTTTCAAAGAAACATACACAGAGCTCATCCACTTTTATTACTATCACCTATGACACAAGATGACAGGCTTCTGTAAAAACAACACTATATGAGGGGGTTTGTAAAGGATTTGACTGTTTATGTAAAATAAATGTCAGTTGCAATTACTTTCTTTTAAAAGCAGCACTGAATTTTGCACTGTTCTGTTAAGTGATAAAAACACAAGTCAGTGGAATTAAGGTGACAGATGCCGGGTTTATTAACTTAATAGTAAAATGAAGCAAAGAAAAAACATTATGAATTTTTGCTGAAGTTTATGATTTTTTTTATTTAAATGTTTAAGTATTTAAATGTTTATGTTTTTTTTTTAGTTTATGGACACATATTAAGAAAATTGTTTTTACAGTGATAAAAATGTAAGACTGTTAAATATATGACATGTTGTTTCCATCACGTTTGTATGAATATTTCTGAAAAAGACCATGAACCACTTTTCGTGTTTTTTTTTTTTTTTCATGTGCCCTACTTGCCATTTTATGTGTCCTGACGCTCAAGTTTTTCTATTAAAACTAGATCTTTCTTTAAAGAGTTACTGTTCCATATATTTTTCTTAACTGTAATGGAATGATGCTGCCACATAATAAATGGCTCATGTCAATTTAATTGGAAGTGAAGGGTGCCTTTAATTTGTTTAGTGATCTGGTTTGACTCTTTTGTGAGTGTATTCCCACACTCCGGTCTGCTCTGTGAAGCCTGTGCCAGCTGCGGCTGCAGTGGTTTTCTTTCATGTGACATTGAATGGCTGTTTTACTGTGTAATTGTTTTATTAAAAGGGTGTAATTTATCTGAGCTTCATCTGCTTTCTATTTGACTATGTAAGCATGCTGCAGTAAAGCTCTCTCATGTTTTTTGTCACAGATGCCTTTGGTTTTGTTGATATGTTTTTAATTTTAACTCTCTCTCTCTCTCTCTCTCTCTCTCTTTTTGTCTCCTTTCTATAGTTCGACAAATACACCCCAAAGCTGGACAATCCTTTCTTGAGACATTCAAATGTAAGTGCCAACTTGTTTTGACTGCATAACCTTGCTTTGACTGAAGATGAAGCAGATTATGTAGACTTTTTGCATGTTTTCAAGCATGCTTGGTTTGATGTCGTTTTCAACGCAGTATAAAAAAAGATGACAGTCCCCAAAGAATTTTGTAAAAAAAAAAAAAATACATTTAAGATTTTTTATTTTTATTTTTTGCAGTTCTTTCCCTCCTACCCACCAACAATGCCAGGAATGCCTCCATTACTTCCGCATTCAGGGCCCTTCAGTTCACTGCAAGGAGCCTTCCAACCAAAGGTTAGACCTCAAAACTATGCATGCACATCATGTGGGAAAGCACACAACACGGTTTTGACTTGAAAAGAACGAGACCTGTGGTTTGTTAGGGCATTTCAAATTTCCCGGTTGAATACTTTTAATAGAGATTTTTGAAAAATATGGCCCATAAAACAAGCATTTGCACACACAAAAAAAAAAAAAAAAAAACTGGTGAATATATCTACAGATTAATTGTTTGCCAGATCGATCTGGTAGTTCTGCCAAACAAAGGACAAAAAATAAATAAAGTTAATAAAATTTGAGTAATATGGGAATTGAACATGGTATACTATTCAGGCTGTTGTTTTCACAGGTGTTAAACCGGTTCATAAACCAGTGCATCTCTATACAGAACTACATTTTTAGAATTTGGTTGCTTAGAACAGGTCAAGGTTACAGCGATGGTTTAGTGGTTAGCTCTCTAGGTACGCTATGCCTTGGATGCTCATCTGACAGATAGATTGAAATCTGGGATGGGTCATGTCTCAATCCCACCCCCGGTCTCTATCCCAGTAATTTCCTGTCACATTTGCACTATAATAAAAGGGCAAAAAAGTCCAAAAACAAAAAGAATGGGGTCAAATAATTCTCCATTTCCTGCATACTCCAGAAATGTGGCTGATTGAGAGCTCAGCATCACCTTACCATTAGTATTCATGGTGCTCTCAAATCCCGCACAGCTGAATTTATACTGCAGGCAGACAGAGAAATCTACCACTGCCATTTTCTCCACTAATGGATTATGCAAAGAGGCTCAGGCTCAATAACCTGCTGGAGGCCTTTGTGTTAACTTTAGACTTAGCACTGTGGTCTTGAGCAGGGTGGTTAGTCTGGGTGTGTGTGTCTTTGCAGTGTGTGTGTGTGTGTGTGTGTGTGTGTGTGTAATGTGACTTTCGCTCACTTGGTGAGTAATGATTTTTTCTTTGTATTTCTTAAATAATTCTCACTATTGTGTTAGCAACCAGTCAAAGGTAGAGCAAGCCTGAAGTTTCCAACAAGAAGTTCATGTGTATAAATGACAGTGGCGTCCATGAAACTTGAGACTGAAATGAAGTTTTCAATTTTAGGCTACACCCATGATGAATCATGCATTTTTTCCAGACCTGATGTGTTTCCTTTTGAAACCGGATGTTTGGACAGAGTATAATAGTGGCTTATTTTGTTCTGTTTAATAGTTAGTAACGTCACAGTAATAAACCCTAATTTGCTAACTGCTATTCAGTTTTTAAATAAGTTTCTGACAAATGTTTTACACTAGCATATAGCCATCAAGTTAACACATCATCAGTTAAAAAAAAATATTAAATAGATTTTACTCAACACATGTTTGTCGAGGTTTCTCAACAGTGTATGACAAAAAATAGTAAATAAACAGACTTCAGTGTCATGCTGTGTTCTGTTAGCTATATCTGAAATGGTCTTAACTTTCATTCCAGGCTCCAAACCCTATCGATGTTGCAGGACGACCAGGAACCGTCCCACACACTCTCCTTCAGAAGGACCCAAGGGTAAGCCACCCACTCTGGAGATCAACTTAAGAGATTGACTATTAAAACTGAATCAGGATTGTGATGTTTATAGCATTTCATGAACCTGAACTTTGTTAGAAAACATATCTCTTTTTTCTTGTCCTTTTTTCTGTTTCTCACAGATAACAGATCCTTTTAGGACTTCAGTAAGAGTACGCATCATATTTTCATTCTCTTTCAAATCCCTAAATTTTCCACCTTAAATGCCACCGTGTTTGTGTTAATGCTTTGAAATTTCTTCTGCGCTCATATTAGAAGCCAGGTAAATGGTGTGCAGTGCATGTTCAAATCGCCTGGCAGATCTACCATCATCAGCAGAAGATGAAAGTAAGTTCTTTTGGAAAGCATGAAAAAGTTGTCTTTAATACAGTGTAGCCTAATTACAAGAATACACAAGGATGCTTTGTTTTGATTCATGCATTAGAGTCCATTTCAGTAATTTTCCCTCATTAAGGACCATTTACACAAATTATTAATTTTTTTAATGTGTACAGTCATTTATATTATATTATATTATATTATATTGTATTGTATTATATTATATTATATTATATTATATTATATTATATTATATTATATTATATTATATATTAAAATGTCTTGTCTCACATAAGCAGATGCACTTGGACCCTCATAAACTGGATATGAATGGAAAACTTGATCTGTTCAGTCGTCCTCCTGCTCCAGGCGTGTTCCCTGGGTTCCCCTACCCTCATGATCTGGCCAGACCCCTCTTTTCATCTACAGGTATGTGCAGAATATGAATGAGAAAACTCTTATAGTAAATGGAATTAAACTTAACCCTGTTTAATAATAACACACATTCCTGATTCTATTGTGCATAGTTCAGTTATTCCAAAAGAAAAATGTATGCATAAAATCAAATCCTGCCCTACATGGGTTTTTTTTTTCCCTCATTGAATGTCCTGTAAAATGGGTAACAAACAATATGTTTTATTAACTTTAAGTTCTCAATTTGCAAAGATGACCGTTTTAGATGAAAAGTTGTGGTTACACAACCATTCCTGGAAATTATTTCCTTTTCCTGATTTGGGAAAACCTGATGCTCAAATCACCTCTAAACCTAAAGAAATTCTACTTATATTTAATTTTCATTTCACTTATAAACTATATTTATAATCCAATGAAGGTATTGCTCTCACAGATTATTTATATCTTGTAAATTGTACTGGAATGTCTTTATTGGCCTGGCTTCAGTAAAATGAAAATGGTTTTGTATGTCTTTCTTTCTCTCATGTTCTGTGCTTAGTAATTTGCATGTTGTTATTTTGAACGTTGTCTTGGCTCAACGCTGGGGCCACGGGCATGAATATAAATGCTTTTACCTGACTGACTGGTAGCTCTTTGTTGAAGGGCAACATGAGCATGTCTGCCCTTTAGATTGTAATTATGCAGCATGGTGTCATGAAGGACCTTGTAATTGGTTTCTTCATTAATGATACACAGTAACAAATGACATATCGTTCAGGCTGAATAGACAGTTGACCCTTTCAAATGCAACCTGAACGCTCAATCTAAGACATCACTGTCCTTCTAACAGCTTATTAATGATAGTCCCGCCCCAAACGCACACCATTGGTTGAGCCCGGCTGACTTGTAGTTGTCTAAGAGAGAGACTACATCTAGTGCTGTTTTGGTGAATATTTGAATGGTTTGGCTAATTTTGTCTGCGGTCGGTTTGACTGATTATTTCCTGCTATATTCAATAGCATCGGGACATCCAGCTGCTTCACCCTATGGACCGTCTCCTCACCACACTGCCTTCCTGCCTCCTAGCCATTTGGCAGGTAAGTGTAAGTAAACCACCATTTTAAATAGTTCCTCTCTTTTCTCTCATACTTCAAACTCAGAACATTCATCTGATGTTAAAACCCTCTTTTATATAAAAGCAAAGTAAATACATTCTGTTCCATATATTCTAGTGCTGCACCTTAGTGGTGATGATTCAGCTATAAAACCATGAACCTTCTAAAATTTCCCAAACCAAATATACAAAAAATATTGTGAAAATCAGACATGACCCGGTGCAGAATGTAAAATAATGACACATTAATAAATCCTGTACTTATGTTATCTCATAGTCTTGTTTTTGTTTGTCATGTAAAATATAATATTTACATTTACGCTGCCTTCAATTAAAAATGTAAGATTCTTATGTGTTTTGCCCATTTATTTACATATTTGCTTCAGGGCAAATTTTAGAAAGTGGGTTTGAAAATGCATGTTTTTGAAAATTACAGTTATCGTCTCCTATATGTGCTCAGGCACATAGTGTTTCTTTACAAAGTGCAACTACTGGCTTAGATTGGGTAATATAGAGTTTTTAGACAGAAGTTTTCAAAAACAAAAAGGAAAAAGTTTTTAGTACATCATTGTCATGTGAACAACATAAGGCTCCCCTTTTGAGAGACACTTCTGAGCCAAATGATTTCAAATTAATCAGTCGGCTTAGAAATGTCTCCCCGAAGGGTTAGATATTATACATTTAACCTCAGCTCAACTTTCAAAATGTATTGATAATTATTAGTAAATTATTTGGAAGCAATTAGTCTTGCATATTATATTGCCAGGGTATTATAAACTAGTACATTTATCTTGTTGGAATTTGTGAAAATACTTGAGCAAAACAAGATAAACATATTATATTTAAGTAAAATTACTTTAAATATTAAGACTTGATATTTTATCTAGAACGTAGTTTTGTTGTTGTTGTTGAACTGGAAGGTACAGTATATAAGCATAAACAGCTAATACTTAGACTTACCCCTAGATTGTCTTTTATCCACCAAATTGTTATTTCCATGACATTTTGTCAGAGGACTTTCCTGCCAAAACTCAACTTTTGTTTCCCACAACAAAACATAGTAATATTTTACTATCTACTTTTTTTTTATTGGCCTCAGATGTTTCCCCACAATTTCTATCAGATATGTTATTTGATTTAGGAGCTAAATGCTGATTTCACACAGCTTTCAAGTCAGTCCAATTAGAGTTCATTAACAGCTGGGGCCCAAAGGAAGTGGAGAGACAATGGGTAAAATGCAGAACTGAGTGCGCTTTTGCCTAGTGGTGAAAGCTCAGAACTGGTAATCAAAAGGTTTCTCAGTGAAGAACTTACCCACTATTGTGCCCTTAAGCAAAACACTCCAGGTTGTTCCAGCGGGATTGTTCATGAAAATTAGTATGTAAATTACTGTATTGTAAGTTGCTTTGGATAAAAGCATGTGCTGGATGTCTGTTTGCTTACTCAAGTATTCTGTAGATTAGTCATAAATCCTTTATTGGATTTCAGGAATTTGAATTAATGATTTACATAGAAAACACTGAATTGTGTTTTTTACTTATGTGGGCTGGAGGAAGGTTGTTTATATTTATTTTAATTATAAATGCAACTGTATGAATGATTTGGGCTCCTTCACCAATTGCAAGGCATGTATTCATACACAGCTTAATATTCTGAGGGGTAAGTGGATGGAAGAATCACAGGAACCTCTAGAGTAGATGGGAGACACATGAGCTGTTTGCTGTCATTTAATCATTTTTTCATATCGGACATTTCAGCATGTCCATAGCTATCACACTCCAATCAGTTATTGCTCTTCATGCCAGCACCTCTTGCTGCCTAATCCGCAGTCAGTGAACACTTTCCAAGAGTCTTACTGGAAGAAATGAACAACCCTTAGGGAGTTAGAATAGCAGCAGTAACAGTGACGCAAAAAAACAAAGCTTGCTTGTTTGAGAAAAGCCGGTTGGAATGGTCGGGCACCTCCAGCCCCGCGTCGCTAATCCCTGTTTGGCATTTTGCAGATCCATTCAGTCGCTCCAGTACCTTTGGCGGCCTCAGCAACCTTTCAAGCAGTGCCTTCGGTGGATTAGGCAACCCAGCCCTCGGTAAGCCCCGGCCCCCGGCCTCTAGCACAGCTTAGCTCTAGACCACAGAGAGTGCAGAGGGAATAAAAAGGAGGTGGGAATGAAAGAAAGGCACTTAGCTTTGCAGCCAATGCCAAATGAGAGTTTAGGGAAGCGGGGGAGGCAGGCAATACCGCAGACAGTCATTTGCCAAATTCACAACCCAACTGGTTTAGCATTGCTCTTGCATTCATTAGTTGCTTGCAAAGTAGGGTGGTGGGTTTGCCATATCTCATTTGCCATATCTCTCTCCCTTCTTCCTTCATTGGCTGAATGGGATTTCTTTTAGTGAAACTGATTGCATTGAAATCAATCTCTATGGAACGCTTGGCTTTTCGTAGCTCTTGACCCTGTCGGTCATTCATTTGTTCTCTGCTGAAGAGTCTTCAAAAGCAGCCCTTGGTACCCCATTTGTAGAAGAAACTACAATCCGCCATCAACCTTTCAGTTTGTGTATGGAAAACCTCGACATAACTGGATTGTGATCTGTTAAACTGATGCTACTTTTTTGTCTTCTCAGGGGGCAACAGTGTATTTGGACCCAAAGAGGGTCCAGGGCTGCCTGGTCTCAGTAGTCCTCATCATGACTCCTGGAATCGGCTCCACCGAACACCACCTTCCTTCCCGACCCCTCCACAGTGGCCCAAATCTGTAGATGCAGAAAGAAGCAGCTCTGCAAACAGCCATGATAGAGAGAGAGAACGGGAACGGGAGCGGGAGCGGGAGAAGGAAAAAGAACGAGAGAGAGAAAAAAGGGACTCTTCTGTTGGGAAAGAAGAGAAAGATAAAGACAGGTTGGTGTTGCTGATTTCATGAACCTTAGCATCTTATCTTGCCTATTTTTTGTCTCTAAAGTTAACTAATTATGGGATCTTTCCTGTTGCAGAGACTCTTCCGATCGTAACCGCCATTCGAACCGCTCTTCCCCAGCTTCCGCTCCAGTTAGCTACCAGATCAGCAGCCTGATCCGCTCAAACAGCCAGAACTCGAACGACTCCGGCAGACACCGTAGTGGTAGTGCCGACCGCAACCGTGAGCCTGAGAAAGAGATGTTGGACCGTCAACGAGAGGCAGGCATTTTGGGAGACATAAAAGTGAAGGAAAGTCGTTCTCCAGGGAAGGAGATCACAGACAGACGTTCCTCAGATGACTCTCTCAAATCCGTTCACCGTTCGCCCTCTCCATACTCAAAAAATGTCCTTAATGATGCAGGAATCAAGATGGGTATCCCACAACCGCTACCGATTAAAGAAAGTGAGAGGGATAGGAAGGATACCAGCTCAGGGGATCTGCTACAGAAGGTGAAGAATGACATGAAGATCAAGGAAGAACGCAAGGAAGAGCAGGATGTTGTGGTGATTGGATCCGAAGCTGCCCCTAAACCTCAAGTCCCTCCTCCATCTCATCAAACCACACCAATAGCTCATCATCCTGCACTGTCCCATCAGCCTCCTCCGCCGTCTCCTCGCTGTAGTGACCCTCCAACACCGTCCTCACTTCATGGTGTCCCCATGCAACACTCATTGCCGCTCACTCTGAGTGCCATGCATCAAATGGGAAGTCTGAATGCACTTGAACGCACCCGCATGGCACCATTTATGGGAGTCAGCCCTCATGCAGCAGGTCGAGACCGCCTTCCTCATCCGGCATTTTCCTGGGATCCTCTAAGAGAGGCTTACCGAAACTTCGACCTTCAACGGCGCATGGACTTCCAGCTTCGTTCCGAATCTGGGCACCGTTTCCCTGGTGTCTATGATCCAGAACGGGCCTATAGGGATCGGGAGCCACATGACTACTCACACCACGAACACCTCCTGGAATTTCGGCGGGAACAGGAGAGACTGAGGCAACAAGCTGAAGAAAGGGAACGATTGCATTTACGGGAGGAACTGGATCGAGCAAGGCTTCACCAACTTCACCAATCACCCATTGAAGGACACTTACCCCACATGCCGCCATTTATGTCACACCTTGGTGGAATGCCGTACCCAAGGCTTAGCCCTTCGACAGGTCATAATGGACTTCTTAACCGGACACCCCCAACTGCTGCACTAAGTGCCCCTCCTCCTCTGGTACCCTCTGGTGCTGCCAGACCGGCGTCGCCAAGACGGACTACGCCAATCACCACCCAGGACCCTCGGGATTACTCGCCATCACGCAACCCAAAAGAAGTGGAGGCACGGTAACATAGTAGAGTGGAAAATGCCTCATTTGAGTTGGACACAGGAAACATGCACTTATTTTCACACAAAGTAGAGTAAATGATAAATAGGTATGTGTAATTTGTACAAATATTTGTACCTTGGAACAAGCACAGCAGCTGGCTTTTTAAACTGATTAGAGTGGAAGAAAAGAGTTGTTAGCTCAAACTCTTGGTAGCTCCAAACCTAAGACGTGAAAACAGAAATTTGATATTAATATAGTAATCCAATGCCTTTTCAGTTTTTCATGTGAAAAGACTTTGTGAAATTTGTTTGTACATTTCCTATGCAAAGACATTTTTTATGTATTTGCATTAAAGGGATAGTTCACCTTCAGTTGCTGGTCCCCACTGACTTCCATAGTATGAAAGAAAAAACACTATGCAAGTCAGTGGGAACCAGCAACTGAAGGTAAACTATCCCTTTAAGTTTCATTTGTTCCCTGGCCTGTATTTATCCTAGTGAGTTGCTGGATATGGACGCCTACATATCTGAATTGGTATGAGCTTTCTGTTTGACAGGTGATTTGCTCTATGGTACCTGGAAATATTCAGTGCTAACCATGTACAAAGTTACATTTTGGATTTTTTTGGGTTTTTTTTTTTTTTTTTTTGCTTCATTTTCTTTTTGAGAGATGCAGACAAATATGTATTACAATATACTTGTTTGGTTTATGTAAAGTTTAAAGATATTGTAAATATCTTGTTGATATTAATTGGAACGAAATGACATTGTACATTTGTTAGGCTTTTTAAATGTTTCTAAAAAACAATGAAATTAAACAGAACCACTTCCAGGTTGAAAACCATGGTGATGGAGCTGTCCAATCAGAAAGGAGGACTTAAATGGGAGTGCAGTTATGGCGATGCAATCTATGCAAAGAGGATTAAGAGTGTTCTGATTGGACGGTTGTCAAATGGAATTCTAAAGTGGGAACCTGGATAACTGTTATTCATTTGTCCAATGAAGAGCCAATGAAACAAACAGCTATAAACTTCCAGGTCATAAAGAATTTGCTTTAGCAGAGAACACTTCTCCAGCCACAAAACCTGGACATCTGAGAAACATATTGGAATGGTTGAGGTGACAATAGACTCTTTCTGTCAACCTTGTGGTGTTGTGCAGTTGTTTTTCTTAGACTCTTGTATACAAAACAAGTAGAGCTGTAGGCGTGAAAAAATGAACATTCATGGTTTAAAAATGTATGGAATAAAGGTTGGACCTTGTATCTGCATATCTGTCTGTTATTTAGTTATGGAATTCAAGATTTACTGAATAATGTATTAATTTAGTGTACAAAGTTTCGTAGAAACAGATGAATGAAATGCCTGGGTCATGAGAACAGTAGGCTGCATTACAGCCATAAGGTTTAATTTATTTTGGTCACACTTTATTTTAGGGTCCAATTCTCACTATTAACTAACCATTAACTATGACTTTTGCCTCAATTAACTCCTTATTTGCTGCTTATTAATAGTTTATAAGGTAGTTGTTAAGTTTAGGGTATTGGGTAGGATTATGGATGTCATGCATTATATATAGTTTATAAGCACTAATAAACAGCCAATATGTTAATAATAGACATGCTAATAAGCAACTAGTTATTGGTGTGAATTGGACCCTATACTAAAGTGTTACCTTTATTTTTTTGCTATTTCACGACAAAGCAGCACATTTTACCCTCTACTGAGAAAGAAAATCTAATTCTCATTACTACAATAAAGTAACAAGAATCACCTTTATGGACGCAATGATTATAGTATTATTTACCAAATGTATTTTTAATTATTATTTTTATAATTAATAATAATAATTCAATAATTTATAATATTATTTTTATCCATTTCTATATGTAACTACATATACTTACAAAAATATGATATGCATGTAATATATAAATATATATATATATAATTATTTTATTATTAGCGTTAATTGGATTCAATACAGATAACACTACCATGATTTACACTTAAAATTGTACTCTACAAATTCACTTTACAATTAAAATATTTGTGCTTTCTCCACAGTTGCTATTTTTACTATATTTCTACAGGAGAGAGTATTTATTTCAGCTGTGCTGTAGAGAGTAGGATGAGAAAGGTGGTGGGACAGGCCTGCATAATGATATTGATTTTCTGCAAGTACAGCTTTTGAGTGTTTGTGTTGCAGGTAACTGGTATTGACTCTGAGGCTAGTGCCGTATTGACCCGCGGTCTGGACTCATTAAAGGGAGTGATGCCTGCTAATGAGCGATGGATCAAGAAGGCGCGGATGAAGAAGTGAAAGAAACTGAAAAAGAAAAGACCAAAGGTTGTCTGTCCCACAAATAAGACAACAAGAGGCTACTGTCCATTTAGTATTGAGCGAGTCTGTCTGTCTTTCTGACTTGCGACTTCATTCCCCTGCTCTCTTCATCATTCTTCTCCCCAACTGACAAACAATTCATCCTCATAACCATCCCTAACTGGCTCCATCTGCTGTGCCATGCTCAGCCCTGCCCTCGGTCTCGGCCCTCACCTCAAGTAATGGCAGCATGCGTCAGGCAGTGTGCAGTCATTAGTGATGTTATTGAGAATCGATGGTCTCCCCGCTGCGTCTGGCAGCCTATCTGGACGTGCTGCTTCAGAGAGGTCCATCGCTGGAGAGAGAGATAGACGGACCGGGAAAGCTGCCGTGAGGTGTATTGGAAAGAGAGTTAAATCGGGATCCGTTTCAATTTGGCCATGCTGTAATTGAGAGGGTTATTCTATAGACACCAAGCATCTGTGCCTCCCTAGCCCTCTGCTGTCTCACTCTAATCAGCTAGTTAGCACTTTCCAGACCTGGACTGGATAGAGAAACGAGAGAAAGTGTTCACATTTCTATTTTCTTTTCAAAGCCCCTGCAAAGGTGTTTAATATAAGTGTCAGGTGGTTTGGTTGGTTAGCCAGAATATACTATCTGACCGCAAAGAGCATTGTTCAAAACAGTCACATTTTTGCTAGCAACATGTCTTAACAGACAGCTCGCTCCATAGACATTTTTGATTGGGAAATAGTTGTTATTTTTGCAGCCTGTGTAGTGGCGCAGAAATTACACATTTGACTTATCTCATACTGGTACTCTGGCCAGATATCAGAGTATAAAATAAAGTAGGATACATTTTTAACATTCTTAATTTCAGCCTATAATTTCCACATACATTTTACCTGTTCAGCTAAAATATGCCAAATTATAGCCAAATAAATGCTCTTATTTTTCTCATATAACTGAATACTATTAGATGTAAAATTGCTTCTTACAAATATATCAGCTTTATTGTTAAAGTTAAATTAGTGATTGGCATTTTGTCCGGTTTTCCCTACGCAGTCCGGCAAAGGAAATGCTCTTCTTTTCTAGAAAATGCAGACCAGTCAAAAGTACAGCTTGTAAAATTTGACATTTATTTTTATGTAACTATTATGTAACACTAGCTCATTTACCTGAATTCCCCCTCAGTATAAAAACAGGGTAACACTTTAGTTTAGGGACCAATTCTGACTATTAAAGCTTATTAGCATGTATATTACTAGCAGGTTGGCTATTTATTAGTAAGTAAAAATAACTTAATACCTTATTCCATATGACCATTTATCATTTATGATCCCTTAATCCTCCCCTATACCTAAACTTAACAACTACCTTACTATTACTATTACTATTACTAAGAAATTGGTTCCCAAACTAAAGTGTGACCAAAAAATAAGAGTATTTTTATTTGACACCAGCAGAAGTGGAGTGACTGAAATCTAAGGAGAATAAATATATTAAACTATACCCTGAATCTACACCCTGAAAAGTATACATACAGCTGTGGTATCAGATGGTAATACCTTGAAAGTATACAGTATATAATTTACTCATAACTGTGTTTCTCTATATTAACCCGATCCTTATAACACAGTGAAACACCAACTGATCTCAGATGGAGTGAATTCCAGACTGAAGTGATAAAATAGCATCGAAGTCTGTCTACACTGCCATAGACTCGGCACTCCAGTAATGCTTCTGAACAGAAACACATCCACTACAAACAGGAACATATGAGGGAACGGAATGGAAACAAATAATTGTTCATTCTAAAAACAAGCAAGCCACTGAGATACGATGACACAGAGGGATAAAATGAGAAACAGTGAGTGTAAAGATGTGAAGTAGTCTGAAAAAGATGGGAAGTTGAGGAAAGGAGAGAGAGAGGAGGATAATTCCAGACAGACCAACTGAGCCCGAGCAGCTAAATCATTTTTCCACTTTCATTCATTTTTTAAATGATTTTTTCCCTCTTTCTTCATGCCTCAGTGAAAGCTGGCTGCCTGACTCCTCACACTCACATACACAGGCATCATTGTGTATACAAACCGTAAAAGCCAATGAGAATTTATGCAGCTGGGTTCATCTGGCAGAGATGGAGGTTATAGTGGAGAGAAGCTGGCGTGATATTCAGACGACCTGCGATCTGCGCTGCCAGTAAAGAATGGAGTGAAAGAGACTGTATGCTCAACAAAGAAGGAGAGTAGAAGAAAAGCTTTCTCATACACTGACTTTTCAGTTTGTTCCAATATAATTTCAGGGTTTAAAAAAAATGTGTGTGAAGGTTTGACTGTTTAGTGCACCCCTATTAGGCCCTGTTGGCAGATGCTTTAACTACACGCTCACAGTCACAGGCAAAGAATCTTGCTCCATTGACTGTTTCAAGAATAGATGTGTATTCTGCCGGAAAAAAAACTGCAAACAACATATACAGTATTGCTAATATTACATTGTTCATTTCATGAATAATGAATAGCAATCTATAGCTCTCAATAGGTAATACAAGCCTCTTCTATAGATGGCCAAAGATTGTTTGGGTTCTCCATTGGAAAGCGAGACTTCTCACATCAAACTGTGAAACTTTGATTTATACCTTCAAGCAATTATGTGTGAAATCTATAAACACTGACCCTGTTTGATTCTCACAAATATATGGATGTCTGCTTGGCTACAGCATATGAGACGGTCTTCACTCACATGGAGAAGACTGTTTTTGGTCTGGTGACACATTCAGTGGATTCTAATATTGCATATGATCCAAAGGAGAAATTAAGTGTTTTGTTTGGACAACAAACTACTATTTTCAAAAATTGTATTAAAAGTTAATATTGTTTGTGTGTATGCATCTTGTTTGTTTGTTGAAGATTCTGTTTATCTTCTGTCCATGCCAATTTTCATTACAAATAAATCGAAATATTTGTAACCAAGCAACACAAAACCTGTTTTTCAAATAAAAAATGTGTCAGAGGTCTTTTTTTAGATGGCGAGGATAACTTTATTTATTCTTTGATGAGCAGAAAGTTCAAAAGAACAGCATTTGTGTGAAATAGAAATCTTTTGTAACATTAGAAAAGTCTTTATTGTCACTTTTGATCGATTTAATGGATCCTTACTGAAAAATATAAAATTTTCTTGAAATGTCTCAAATTATAATATATATATTATATAAATATATATAATATATACATTTTACAACCCCAAACTTTAAAATGGTAGTGTATACTCTTAAGTATTCAATTTCTAATGTAAGTTGTCCAAATTTTCATTAATATAACATAAACAATAAAACAGACTAAAGACTTAGCCTTACAGAGCTGAACCGTGTACTCAGTATAGCCTAGTGTCATGGCGGTGGGTTTTACAGGGCCATGCAGGCACTGCTTAGTGCGTTTCACTACTCTTCTGATTCTTATTTGGTTATAAGGAAGGCTCATATGGCTTTGGCCTGTGATGCAAATTTGTGCTTTTAGTTGTCCACGAAAAAAAGCTAAATCTCTTAATCTGTGTCCTTTCACTTCTGACATATGACTAACAACAAACATCTGACAACCGCCCTGCACTTGACCTTGTGTTTTTAAGCTGGCTTTGTACAGTATTCAGAGCTGTATGGTTGCAGGAGGGGGAGGGGGGTGGGCGCTGCATGCACACCCTTGGCTAAATGATTGCAGATGCCTGGCTTGAGCTCAGAAGCTCCACATTCCTCCCCTGTCGAAAAGACATTAGTCCAGCTCTGCTCTGGTCTATACTGTCTGGCAGCCTGCTTTGAAAAAAGACAACCTCACTTATCTGTTCTCGCTACATGAACACATAACAATCCTCATATCTTATCTCTCCCTGTTCTCTAATGTCATATAGCTTAAGGGCAGGTTCTGTAGTGGTTGCAGGGCTACAACCAACATAAGCCTTTGTACAGCGCCTAGCTGGCAATGGCTAGCCAGTTAGCAAAGTGCACTGAACTAAGAATGTTCGAAATTTCAAATATGTGAATTTCCATAGAACTGCATTTCACAAGAAGAGACTGCATATCGCTCGGTGGAGGCTGTTCACATTGAGTGCATATACATGCATGTAAAACCAACCCAAAACAGCCATGTTTAGTAAAGCTTGCTAACCACTCCTGGCTGTAGACATCCGACTATCAGCCTAAACCCGCTATTACACAGTGGCTCAACCATCAGCGTATGGCTTGTGTTGACAACCGGCTATTTAACACATCAAAACAACAAGAGCTGCTATCGAGCTCAAGCTCTCCTGGACAGGTTGTCGTCCAAGAATGCTCTTTATCTTTTGTTTTCGGGCTTGCTGGTTTTAGTCACACGATGTGTGCTGACACTCCCTTTCTTCTTCCGAGGTGCTCAGTGTAGCCATCATGGAAAGGTCAAAAGAGAAGTTGGCCAACTTATAAACAAATACCGATGGGTTTATGCAAAGAGGAGGTTTCCATAGAAGCGATTTTATGGAAATGTGTACCCATGGAAATATCCACTTCAAACAATGCAAACAAATATTTTCTTAATCTGTGTTTTTGGTTTGTTTACTAATGAAAACATCCAAACGTCCTGTATTTTATACATGTCATTTAAAATTATGAATATTCATGTTTGTGAATGTATATTTGATATATTTTGAATTAAGTTTATATTTCTTATCCCATTGGCACATATTATTTTCTTTTAATAAGCATAACTCAAACAAATAAGTTTGCACGAGAAATAAGGGGAAACTATTTGTCAGTGGGATAAGATGAATGTCTTTCTTTCAAGATTTTTCATATTATCTTTGATGAATTATTTAAAATGTTCTTGTTTTAAGAAAGCTTAGATGTTTCTACTAGAAAATGACATCAAATACTAATTAGGAGTTTTGTTGTTGTTGGGTTTTTTGGCACTGAGGTTGCCATGTTGTTGTTGTTTTTTAGTTAGTTTTTTTTTGTCCTATGGGTTATTTTTTATATTTATTTATTTATTTTATATCTCACAATTCTGAGTTTACATCTTGCAATTCTGACTTTTCCCTAAATTCTGAGTTTATATTCCACAATTTTTTCCCCACCATGGGATTAAGAAAAATTATGACTTTTTTCTCACAATTGCACATTTATCTCACAGTTCCAACTTTTCTTCTCAGAACTGCGAGATCCTGTGACGACGAAAACAAGCTTCCATAGACTGATACCTTCTTTGACCAGCTTTTTTTGCCAGTTTTGCTAGTGTATTACCCACCCCAAACCAACACTGATAAGACACCTCAAATATTAATACAAATCATGCCTCCTTTATCTTCTCCATCCAACATTTTGAGACATCTCTGAATCTTTTATGTGGAATGGCCATAATAATCAAACGTGCATTACATTTTGACACATGCAGGCATAAATCTGTTCACTCTGAGGCTGTTTGTGAGAGATAAAATGTCCATCATGCATTGAAAATGGCAGACGCTCCGTGCCCTGTTCGTTTTGTTCTTCTGTATGTGCACTGAATCTCACATTAATTAACACTGCTCTTTCACCTGGTATCAGTTTCTCATCCTTCTGTGCTTTATTTGGATTGCTCATTATTTTCTTTCCCAGAGAAATATGTCTAATACCTACAAGCTGTGCGCCATCACAAATGGCACTCACATAATGTCCTTTGTTGTTTGCCAAATGGTTTTTTAATGAAAAGTTTAAGAGGGGCATAATTACATATCTGAGGTAATTATGAAATCCAATATTACAATTAAAGTAATTTTATTTGCTTGTAATCTCCCTTCACCAAGTCTAATAAGGGTTTTGAAAGAAGGACAAGCAGGCTTTGAACGGCGACTCTTTTCTAAATGAAGTTGGGCCACCTTTGCTCTGTCTCAGTTCTCCATGTCTTTGATTCGCAGTGTCGTGGTGAGACTGTCGGAGAAGCGTGGGGATTGTTAGTCTGTGATCATGCAGACTCACTGACAAATCAGTGGATTTGGGATTTATGATGAAATGTTGAAGGAAGGGCTGCCACTGCTGCAAGATTGGCATGGTTATATATATATATATATATATATATATATATATATATATATATATATCTATATATATATATATATATATATATATATAGATATAGATATATATATATATATATATATATATATATATATATATATAAATATATATATATATATATAGATATATATATATATATATATCTATATATATCTATATATATATATATATATATATATAACATAAATTCATTAATTACTTTATGATTTTAGCTGGTTTAAGATGAAAAGTGACCAAAACCTCACCCAAAACAGTCATCAGACCAGCTGAACAAGAAAGACCTTTTTTTTTAGAAAATAACCAGCTTCATCTGCACCAAACCAGCGCTAACAAGCATAAAGCATGAATTAATTCTGGTCTTTTCAGTGGGGCCTTTCGCCATTCAGGGATTTCCTCTGAGAGTCGAGGTGAACTCAATAAGATGAGCGCTCTGTGAGCTCGATCCGTGTACGCATGCGCAAAGCCCCTGCAGCGCACCAAAACAAATGCCAATGAGATCATGCAAAAACTGTTTTTCATAGAAACGACCTGTGGAGATGCAGGCAAGCAGAAAATGCCGTAATATAAAATTCTGCTTCAGCAAAATCGCCATATATAACAAATGTGAAAATGCTATTTTGACCTGACATTTGTGCCTGCATCCTTCGCACGAATAACATCAGCAAATACAAACCATGTTTGACAGAGTGAACGCATGGGTTTATGAATAATGTGGTAATCGATTTCTTGACAAGTGGCATTGAATGTTTTATTGAAAAAAATTACAAAAGATTGTAAATATGCATACATGTACAGAAAATATTCAGGAGCTGTACCCTGGAGCAATCTTGTAGCTACAATTGTGTCGCAGTTCAACAGCTCCCCCTGCTGTATGATTTGTAGAACAGCTACACCCAATCGTTAGAGTTTAGGCCTAGTCGACAAAGCATCAAGATTTTAGTAAACATTCCTATAATCCCATGAATGTATAAGATTGCTTGTTTGTTTTGAGTAAAAAACTTTATGTCCCAGATGTTGATTTTTATTTATTTAAAAAACATATATAGTTTTTTTTTTACTCTTTAATAAAAAAAAGGTCACATTAAAACTTGTGTATATTTTGACACTTTATGTGTTAACATTTTATTTGTGTAGAGTTTTGCTTTACCTTGTCCCAGACATCTTTAACCTTTATTTCCACCACAGAATGCTAAACACATTTTATTATTTAGGTGGCATAAATTACACAGTGATGGAAATATTAATCTTCAGAAAAAACAAAAACAAACACACACAAAAAACTACAAAACACTATAATGCATGCATGCCCATTGTTGTATATTCTTGGAATTTTCCGCAAAGTGTATAAAAAGCGGTAACACTTTAGAATAGGGAAAATTAGTAGTAAATAAGGTAGGCCTAGTTGTTAAACTGCATTAAATGTTTCTGCAATTTAAATGAGCTGTCCACCAAACGACAGCAGTTATCATGAAGAAAGAAAATGAAGAAACAATAAAGCAATCAAAAATGATGATCAGTCAGTACAATTAACAGTTAAACTTTTAATAAATTAGTTATCTATTTATATACATATTACTGTGTTCTGCTTCAACTGGGTGAATCTGTCAGGTTAAACTTTCCCCATCTCAACAGTGTAATAAACTGCAGGGCTTCATGAGCTGAATGTCAACAGACAGGGTTGACATGAAACTGCCTGACTGCTTATCAGAGCCAGACTGCACAGACACCTTTAGAGCCCTCTGAGACACTCTTTTCAATCTAAGAGAGGCTATGAAAAGCAAAGTGAAAGCTGCCCAAAGAACTGCTGCCAAAGCAAATGACCACAGTCTTGAACCTTGCACACACTGTGACAGTTTCTTGCAGTTACAGAGCGTGTTATCAGCGATCACTCTCTTTCTCTCTCTCTCTCCTACTCTCCAAAGACCCCAGCCTTAATGTATCCCCCACTTATCAAATCCTTCTTGTGACCCTGTCTGTGAGGAGATCGGAATGCTTTTGTAAGTTTTGTACCTACACTTCACTACTCTAGTGTAACTGATTGAGGTATACATGACTGAACATCACTCATCTCACTACATAAATACATTGAGGTCATCTAAACAGCAGATTTATTTTTAGACGTTATTTATCATCTTCTGCAGACGAGCGAGTCTACACTCTTTAATATAACTTTTCTAGATGAGGGTTCACATGCATTGTGCTTGTTGTTGCAGTGTGAAAATGTCTGTTGTTTCATTCTACAAAATCTACCTTTGGTTTGCTTTAACGAGGGTTTACTGATAACTTCAAATAGTTGAATAATCATTCATTTGTGAGGGACTTATTTCATAGAGGTACAGCTAGAGGTACTGTATATCAATGTACAAACCCCATCATGTCAGACAATGTGTGATATTATAAAGGTTGTATGCAAAATTAAATAAATTAATAAATTAGTATTTTTTCACAGAATATTAGAGAAATAAACATGAAGAGAAACTTTTCAATTAAACTTTACATTTTGTACTAATAAAAATTAATATTATTGTTACTTTTTTTTTTTTTTTGTAGTACTAGTAGTAGTAGAAAATATAGTAAAAATGCATGAATTTTTCAAAAAGAAAAAATTTTTTTGAGATGTTGGCTTAAAAAATATGTTTAATGTTGTTATCTTTGTTATATTGTTATCACTGGAATATAATGATCACAAACAGTATGAAAGTATTGACAGTTTATTAAATCATTAGTCTTTTTAAACCTGCTTTTAAGAAATATGAAAAGGGGGTTGCTTATTCTAAATTAATATTTAATGAATTATGCATAATCTAAAAAATCACTCACAAACAGTTCATACTTCTCATACTTCTCCATCAGTGATTTCTAAGTCTGAATGTGTAACCATCTCTTGTCTAGACACCTTCCCAGACGGGTTTTTGTTCAGGGCTTTCACATGGGCCAGACTGGTGACCCCCTGCCAATTTCATTCCCATAGCCTCTCTCTCACCCTCCCTCCCTCCCTCCCTTTCTCTCTTCCTCCTCCTCTGCTCTATCAGCTGATGCCTGAAAATGCCACTGCTGGCCAGGAAGTGCTCAAGAAAATAAAAACGAAAGCACACAGAAGATTCAGCTCAACATGCGCTAATGCTCCGGATACTCTCGGACGTTGGTTAGGTTAGTACATTGAATATATTAGAGGTTGAGTTTACAAATGAATTTTGTTATTTTGAACTGTTTCAGATGTGATTGTGGGCTAGCGCTTCAGAGTTAGCAGCACTCGCGTAAACATTGCGCCGTTCCACGCTGCTGTTTAGCCTCCCAAAACAAAACTCAAATCGAAAACAACCACTTTCAAGATTTTACACATTAGTTCGTATAATTTAATTTACTTTATTGGTTTCAGCTTTACCCAGAACTCTTTTGCAGTTTGAGTTACGTTAGCTAGTTAGCACACTGACTACTTCTAATGGTCGAATAGCTGGAATAATGTTTATGAAGTAACGTTAATTGTTAACTTTAGGCGAAGCGTCTGTAACGCTCTGTACTGGATCTCAGACTTTAATGTAATATCTTTGCATATCGAAATGCTTAAATTTAAAGTCGTTTAGAAATATACAACTTGTCTAAACTTTATAAAATTGATGTCAAGAGTTTTGCACTCTTCTTCACTACCACTGCTAGAACGCTAACAAGAAATCGTGTTATGTGTATTTATTACTATAATCAAATGTATTTTGATATTCAAAAATTAAAAACCGCTAATGAAAATGGAAATATATACAGAAAAGTACATAAAATATAGAAATAAAAAGGCCCATCTGGTCAATTGTGATATTGGTAAAGCTTTTAAATATCTGTTGATTTATTTGTTTCCAGTCATTTAACATAACAAATTTCTGATTTAGAAAAATTATACTGATTGTCTTGTGCAGAGTTTAACTTAAGGGTTTTGTTCATGTACAGTTCATCCCTGTAGCTCATTTATAATCAGTTAAACTGCTGGTTACAACACATCTTGTGTTACAAACACTTCCTGGTCTCCCCTACTGTTTATTGTACAAAAAAAAAAAAATGTTTGTAGTGGTTCACACCACATTTTACGACTTTTATTTCACCGTAATCAGCATTTGCATTTATTTGGCTTCATGACATTTGTGTTCTCTGCCTCATGCTTCTTTAGGTGACGTGATCTGCTGTCTGCCGGGGAAATAAGGACGAGGAGAAGATGGCACATCAGGGTAGCGGACAGGCCTGGGGAAAACTTGTGAAAGTCGACTCGTCTCTGGGTTCAGAGATATTGCTTATAAATAGAGAATGCACGGTGGGAAGAAAAAAAGGTGCGCTGAACATCATCACTAATAATGTGTTTGATCATGTTAGTTACTCAAGTCTTGTTTTGCTTCTTCACAGGCTCGTCTGTGACTGTCTAGTTTTACCTTTTAAGTTTACTTTTTTTTTAACCCTCAAGAAGATAATCAGTCTGAAGCAGTGTCTGTGTGTATTCAGTGAGCCCATGCCTTTCACAATGCTCTCTTTAGTTCAGCAAATGAACCCCCACCCCAATAATGACAAAGGCGTCTATTGAAGACATGCTCTTGGAATATTAAGTAGTTTTTTTGTGTTGTGGTGGTGTGCAGGGAAAGGTCTGTCTGGTTTTGAAGACTGTCTGTTTTCCTGCTTTAATTAATAGTATTAATCCATGTGTCTCGTTCTGCATGCTTCACAGTAACATTCGACACTGGTTATTAGCAAAACTGATACGCTTCATTACTATAATAGTGTCATTTTTAACCTTACATCACATCACGCCACACTATACTTCATTTAAGACTTGCATGCCTAATGTGTCTGAGCGAGAAAGTAATGGGCCAGGTCAGGATGAGAAAAGGTGCTTGATGAAAAGAGGAGCGTGCTTTATTAAAGTCGACATGCAAATGTGTTCGCAACCAATTTGACTTCAGTAATGTCACCTATTTTAAAGGGAAGCAGGATATTAAATTAAATCATAGTGTCCCATTTGCCTTTCCCATTTATCCACACTCTTTTAGCAGGAGCAACTTACATTGCAAAGTATGTGTTCATCATTTCATGCATTCCCTGAGAACCGATTCCATGACCTTGTGTGGTGCTAGAAAGAAACACTTTACTACTACTACTGCTACTACTACTATTACTATTGTTATTATTAATAATAATAATATTAATTTTATTTGTTTGTTTATTTTCCTTACAGTATTGCAACTTTTGTAAATTTCACCATTATTATTAATGGTCCTTAAATTAGACATTATTTTCTTCATGCTTTTCTTATTTGATATAAAACTTGAATTTTTGTAAAGCATTTTGGCAGATTTATGTAAAGGCTTAGGCTGGCATTTGAGAAGCTTGAAGGTGACATCAGCTGAAACTTTTCAGAAGTGGAAAAATTCTTGTTAAAAGATTATAAAGAACTATTTTGTTTGTGTTAATAACAGTGATGGATTGTACACAATAAGAAAAACAGCATAGTCCGTTTTGATTTATTGTTGACTTATCTATGTGAGATCTGTCCAGTCCTGCTCCTGGAGAGCCACTGTCCTGTAGAGTTTAGCTCCAAACCCTAATCAAACACACCTGAACCTGGCAGAAACTTGCAGGCGGTTGTGTTGAGGCAACTCTGCAGGACAGTGGCCCCCTGGGACCAAGTTTGGAGACCCCCGCTCTGTCATAACCTCACGGACATAATTTCTTCCTAGATTGTGACCTCTCGTTCCCGGCTAATAAACTGGTCTCAGGGAAACATTGCAAAATCACTCAAGATCAGAACTCAGGAAAGGTGTGGCTGGAGGACATGAGGTAGGACCACCTGCATGACATCATGAGGTCCTTCTTGTAAGATATAAGCTATAATACACAGACATGGATTGCTGAATAATTTCATGCTAATATCATGTTCCTGCTAAATTAGTTTATACTGTTATACTGAATATATAGTATAAGTATTAACTATATTATAGTAGTATATAAAGTATATATTAGTGACTATCATATATGATTTACAATAGTTTTTATACCAAAAAATCTTGTCAGGCACATTCAGAACAAGAATCATTAGATGACATGAAAGACTAAGATCGCAGTGCAACAGAAGCAAATCAATTGTAATTTGAAATCTTTTCCAGTCTTTGCCACTATCCATCAATCCACTAGGTTTGTTGGATTACAGTATTTAGCACTATAACTATTATTAATAATATTAATAATAATATTTGCTAATATTATTAATGTCATTAACTGCTGTAACATTAATTTGGAAGACTGACGTATAATGATGATGCTATGGTTTATCAAATAGATGTATAAAAAATCATTTTAATTATGGGCAGTTATGACATGGCAGTCCCATGTATTTGATTGAATGCCAGCTCATCAATGCTGCTGTACATTTCCATCCAGCTAATGAAGTGAATGTCTGCTAGACGGTCAATATGCTGTGTGTTTTACACAGTGCTTAGTCAGCGTGATGGAAATGGCAAGTTTCCCTCCCTTCCTTCTCATTATCCTTTCTTGTACAACTTCCTCTTTGCTATTTTTAACCAGGCTTTAACTAGGCACTTTATTCTGTCTGTATTCATTATGATCCGTTTGTTTCCGTCAGCACCAATGGAACAGTGGTCAACATGTCCAAAGTGGTGAAGAAACAGATGCATTTACTGCAGAATGGTGATGTCATTCACTTTGTGTACAGGAAGAATGAGCCAGAGCATAGTGAGTTTTCACAATTGTTATATAACACGCCGTTTCGGTAGCATAGTTGCATCCAAACAGATGATGCATCACTCAACTATTTTTGATTTTGCAGACATTGCTTACGTTTATCAGGCTATCAGGTCACAGGAAAGTGCCTCACAGGACGCTGAAGGTAAATACATTCCTATACTCCTGTTATACAGAGTTAGTTTTGCTATTGCCTGCCTAAGTGAGGCCAGCAGAAAAAGAAAGTTGTTTCAGAGCAAGAGCATGTAACCACATTTTAAATGGAAGTTATGGAAACAATAATTTTTCTCCTTTGTAAAAACATGCACAGTTGAATTACTCCCAATAACATGAATAAGTTTTGATTTCATGAAATTCCACTTTCATCCCCATGCAATTTTTGGCAGTTTCTGTAAATTAGAGTTTTTTTTCTTTGGGATCTCCATAGATGCTGGAAGAGAAGAAGATTCAGATCTGACGGAAACGGAGAGTGAACCAGCACCAGTAGAGCCTGTTATTGTGAAGCCTCTGCCTCAGTCTGGGCATGAGGATCCTCAGCCATCTACCTCCAGCTCTTCCTTCCACTTCTACGACATGCCATTATCTACCTGCTCTGGTAATTACCATCCACACTGTATGTGCACTTTCATGCAAGTTGCTTTTGATAAGAAATTGGCTTTCGGTGCTGCTGTTCATCTATGCATTGAGCTTTTTTTTTTCACACATTTAAGGCCTGTTCAGACCGTTTTAGAAATGATTTTACATTTAAAAGGATAGCAGAGGCCACACCACAAATGTAACAACAATGGACAATATGGTTGGAAACATTTTCAGAACTATTTTTTCTAACTGTTGAACGATTAAAACCTTGACAGCCAATCAGAATCCATTCTGCTTTAAAGAGCAGTGCGCACTTATAATAAACAATGTTATAATGAGTCACTGTGTGGACACTGATAGAGTTATCATTTTCTTTACATTTATAGTTAACATTTCTGCATTACATACTCAAAAAAATTCCTAAAAAAGTGTATATGTCTGTATGAACCATTTAGTAGATGTGTTTCCAAAGAAGAACCCAGTGAGATCCTCGGTTATTTGTAAAGGAGAATCAGAGATGACTGCACCTGCACCAGCAGGCAGCCCCGGGGAGCCGGTCATGAAGTGGACCTGCTGGACTGATGGAGGCCAACAGATGGAGCCAGAGGTGGAAATGCAGAGGAAAAGAAGAAAAACTGACAAAGGTGCTGTAACACTCTAACACAAAGTTTTGGTAAAATGAATAAATGTGACGAGTTGCAAATAATTTATGATTTCTGTCTATTTTGTGTGGTCTAAGCTTCTGTATTCCTACAAAACAATAATCACTAACATGACAAGTTTTTTCAAAGTGTTTAGAAGTGTTTTATGCTTTGATGGTTTAAGATTGCACTATTGTTCAAAATGTGTCTGTCATGATCACCAAGGCTGCATTTATTTGATCAGAAATACAGTAAAAACAATAATATTGTTATAGAAAACAGTTCTTTTAAACTGTAATAATATATTTCACTGCATTAAAATGTAATTTATTCCTGTGATGGCAAAAATGAGTTTTTAGCGGCAACTACTCCAGTCTTCAGTGTCACATGATCATTAGAATCATTGTAATATGTTGATGTGCTTCTTAAGTAACATTTCTTATTATTATCAATTTTGAAAAGAGTTGCGCTGCTTAATATTTTGTGGAAAGCGTGATAATTGTGTTCAAGATTCTTTGATTAATAGAAAGTTGAAAAGAACAGAAGTTATTTGAAAAATAAATATTTTTTTACATTATAAATTATACATGTCTTCATTGTCACTTTTGATGCATCTTTGCTAAAAAAAAAAAAATCATTTCTTTAAACCAATGACAATTTGCTGGCTTTTGAAGTGTTTTAATATGCATTTCAGAACTGTCCTAGAATTGAAACCCTTTCAAATGTAACGTTTATGTCTGTATCTATCTGTCCTGCAGACGATCAGATGGGGTATGGATCTTCTCACAGTGACTCTGCTCAGGTTCTTCTCAGAGGAGCAGCAGGGACAGAGAAAACTGAAGGAGCCACAACAGACAAGATGGAAGAATCCCTCACATGCATTGTCTGTCAGGACCTGCTGCACGACTGTGTCAGGTCAGTCCAGTGTGCACAAATCAACACTTACACCCGAATGGAGTCCAAATCCATTAGTTGTTTTCCTAATTAAAACTTTTCTATGATAAGAAGGATTTAAAATATGTGTGGAGGCTGAATTAGAATGAATTTTCAGTAGTTAATGTGTCTGTTTCTATACAGTCTTCAGCCGTGCATGCATACGTTTTGTGCTGCCTGTTATTCTGGCTGGATGGAGCGGTCTTCCCTCTGTCCCACCTGCAGATGTCCCGTGGAGAGAATCCGTAAAAACCACATCCTCAACAACCTGGTGGAGGCCTACCTTCTCCAGCACCCAGGTACTGTAGCGCACCTCTATTCACACCAAGTCAAATGTAAACAACACGAGAGTATAAAACATTTGCAGGGTATATTTATTTCTATAATACCTCTCCTTAACCTTACAGAGCAACTGGTAATGTAAGATAAAAGGTAAAAGCTTTATTCTTTACTGAGGGTTCAACTTCTTCCAGAAAATAGCACTGGGAACTCCTCAGTGATCCTACGTTTAAGTTCTTTAGAAATAAATTTGTTAGTATACTTACCATCGAAGAGGTCTACATTATATATTTTTAAAGGAGGAGACTACAGGGCTTGAAAACGGACCAGAAAAACCAATATTTTTGAAAATACAATTAGGAATATGGTACCATATTGAGTGTGGCTTTGCTAAACATTCTTTAAGCCATTATATTCTGAATGTACCAAGATTAAATTATTTTCTGCTGTTATTTGATCAAAAACATTATTTTCTGCTTTTATTTGATCAAAAACATTATTTTTGTGAAAGATTATTGCACTTTAAAATAACTGTTTTTAATATATTAGAACATTTATTCCTGTGATGGCAAAGCCATGAATGATGAAAAGTTGTACTGATTCATTTATTAAAAAAAAATGTTCACTGACACTTTTTCAGAATTCTTTGATGAATAGAAAGTTTAAAAGAACAGCATTTATTTGCTAAATATTTTTTTCTTAACATTATATGTCGTTACTGTCACTTTAGATTGATTTCATCTGTCCTTGTGGATTAAAAGTATTGAAAAAAAGAGTGAAAAAAAAACACGTACTGACCCTAGGTTTTTTAAATCTCTGAAGAAATGTCAAAAAAAGCTAATCTTTTTTTGTGGTCATAGAGAAGTGTCGGAGTGAAGATGACTTGCGCAGCATGGATGCTCGAAACAAGATCACGCAGGACATGCTGCAGCCAAAGGTCGAACGCTCCTTCTCGGATGAGGAGGGCAGTTCAGACTATCTGTTTGAGCTCTCAGACAATGACAGCGACATTTCTGACTTGAGGTGAACGACTGTTATCCAATCAGAATCTTCTACTACTTTACGTAGAACTTAAAAGAAAGGGAAATCCAGTGATCTATGGTGTTTTGTTTCTTATTAAATGTAGATTCTTAAGTGTTGAAGTGATTACTGAAACGCACCCTGATCTACCGTGTTTGTTCACAGTCAGCCCTATATGATGTGTCGGCAGTGTCCAGGTTATCGGAAGGAGGCTAGCACTGTCCCGTGGATCTGTGAGGCCGCTCAATCAGAAGTGCCAGCTAAAGTGCCTGGAGACGGCCCTTCCACATCCTCTGACACCTCCACAGGTTCTTCATGCTCACACCTGAGTCTAGACAATGCATTTACACAGCAATAGACACATCCATGCGATTCTTGATATGGTTAAATCCACTGTATTCCTACTGCAGCTCCTCAGGAGTTCAGATGTCCTCCTCAGGGCAGTCACCTCATCTGCTCCTGCTGTCTGCAGCCCATGCCCGACCGACGCTTTGAGCACCTCCCCCCTCAGATGTCCCCGCAGCACTGTGAGTGACCCTGACAGCTGTCCCATCAGTGCTCTCAGGCCTCCTGGAGTCACCTGCTGATTTGTTGTCTGTTCCTTTGGCCAGGTATGGTGTGCCAGAAACCTTTCTGTCATGTGTACTGGGGCTGCCAGCGGATCGGCTGTCACGGCTGCCTAGCACGTTTCAGCGGTAGGTTTCTGAGCATTTCAACTTTCTGTATAATTTATTTCTGACTGTGTGTTATTTTATAAAAAAAAACAATACGGTTTTTTCTCTTTACAGAACTTAACCTTAATGATAAATGTCTGGATGGAGTTTTTAATGGCAATCAATATGAGTCTGAAGTCCTTCAGGTTTGTTTGCTCATACTTGGAACTCATACTCATACATGGAATCACTGTTATTTGAGACCCTGGAGCACAAAACCAGTCTCAAGTCACTGGGGTATATTTGTAGCAATGGCCAAAAAAAAACCATTGTATGCATCAAAATTATTAATTTTTCTTTTATGCCAAAAATCATTAGGATATTAAGTAAAGATCATGTTCCATGAAGATATTTTGTAAATTTTCTATTGTAAATATATAAAAACTTAATTTTTGATTAGTAATATGCCTTGCTAAGAATTTATTTGGACAAATAATAAAAAATAAAAAACATTTTATTTTTTTATTTTTTGCACCCTCAGATTCCAGATACTTAAATAGTTGTATCTCGGCCAAATATTGTCCAATCCTAATAAACCATACATAAATGGAAAGCTTATTTATAAGCTTTTATTTATTGTTCAGCTAAATAAATTGACACTTAAGACTGGTTTTGTGGTCCAGGGCCACATTTGTATTATTATTTATAAACTATAATGGTATTTATTAGTAATTGTGTTCTATGCTTTTGTCGTTTTTGCTTATAAATATTTATTTTATAATTTGGGTTTTTGGTATTCTGATTTTAGGTGAAATGGTATTTTTCCATTTTAGTAATTTTAGTAATTTTAGCATTTTAGCTAGTGGCAAGGCCACTCTCTAGGAAAATATTTTTAATAAAACAAAAAATAAAACTTAGAACTACTACATTTTGTGTCCGTCTGGAATCCCAGCCCTTATTTATTTTTGCAAGGGCAAGCTCAAATCTTCTTTAGAAAATATAGAAATCACGTTTTTAATTTTAATTACCAGGCGAATATTTAACTAAAACAAATCCAAGTTTTAAATCCAAGTATTTGTTAGATTTCACCTTCTATGTCTCTTGAGCTCTAAGCTGTTGTTCATTTCTGCTCTTTGTGGTAGAATTATTTGACTTCTCGAGGACTGAGCTGGAGACATCTGCTGCAGGAAGCGCTCCAGGCTGTACAGCAGGGCCTGTACCAGCTCTCCGGTAACTGCCCGCTGCTCATATTAACAAATCTTGATTTCTCAGGTAAATAACCTTCTCTAATTCATCTGGGCGTGTATTTCAGATTACAGAATCACTGCCAACTCTTTCCTGTGCTACTGCTGTGGACTTCGCACTTTTAGAGAGCTTGCATACAAATACAGAGAGAATATTCCTGCACCAGAGCTGCCAGGTAACACAAAGCTGCAGTGTCACATTAGTGAAGTGATGTGTGGCCTAGTCTGGTGTCCTATCTTCAGAATTGTTATTGAGGGTGGAAGAGAGTGTCGGTTATTCACGCCCCCCCCACTGACAATTCCTGTCAGACTTGAGACTAGAACCCATGACTTTGGGGTTATATATCCAACTCTCTAACCATTACGCTACGACAGTCCATATTGGTGTCCCAGTGTTAATTTCCTGCCCCTCTGCTGTAGGTAGACATAAAGCCAAATATATAAAACTACAGATTTAATAATAAAAGTATTTTTGTATGCAGCAATTAGCCTGTTTTTTTTTCACAGATTCTGTGACAACCAGACCAAACTGTTATTGGGGACGCAACTGTCGGACTCAAGTGAAAGCACACCACGCTTTGTAAGTGCGCTCCATGCAAAACCACTTCTTCATGGAAAGCTTGAATGTTCATTTTAAAATGAATTTCATGTCTTGCCCATCTAATTCAGTATAAATTTGCAAGTACTTTTTGGCATGATTATGTTCATGTGCAAAGCATTATCCAGATCCAGCCATCCTTGTGTCCACATCATGTCCATCCTGTGAAGCGTGTCATACTTCAGTCCACCAGTAGAGGGCAGCAAATGAAGATTATGTACAACATAGGCCTTTCAGTTAGGAAATTTCCATTTATATCAAGGTTTTTGTGGGTCTTAAAAGTCTTAATTCACCCTTCCACAAATGAAGGCCTAAAAAGATCTTAAACCAGAGCAGAAAGTCTGAAATTCATAAAGTTATGGCATTAAAGGTTGCCTCGACATCTTCCTCAGTGTTTTTGTTTTGGTTTCCAATAATGTCTAAACACCAATTTAATATACATTTATGTGCAATGCAAATTAAAGTCTTGTTGATCAAAATTAAGTACATTCATGATTAAAACAAAAATATCTATCAATGGGGAATGAACTCGTTTTATCTTTTGATTTATGTAGATTTTTCTAGCCCCATTGGCAGATATTTGTTCTTGTATTAATCATAAACTGTATTTGTTTAGATCAATTTCTTAAAAATTTAAGAATCTTTAGACATTTGCAGAGCCATATAAGCTTTTTTTGTTGCAAAATTAAAGTTGTATTTTCAAACTTTGACATCCTAATACAAGAGCATATTGATGTACTGTTCTCCGTTCAATTTATTCCTTTAATTGGTCTTAAATTGACCTTCATAAAACCCTGAGTAATGATCTTTATCCTAATATCATAATCATACTCAATCATCAAATTCAGATGACATGCAATGATAACACCGAATCTTAATCAGTCATTTTGTTTTGTCTTCTTTCAGGAAATTCAATCACATATGTGAGCAGACGCGGTTTAAGAATTAACGCTGGAGGAGCAGCGCTTGACTTGACAGCAGCAGTTTGGGAGTTTGACTCTCAGCAGCTTCTGGGGAGCTGAGCTGCTGCAGGCACGTGTTATACCTCTTTATTCCTCTAGATGGCAACCTTACATATGCAAAGTCAATCAGATGATGCTAAACCAATCATCCTTGAGGTATGGTGTCAGCAAGTGGAAACATCTGATCAGGATCTGCACTGTGTGGAGAAACAGACACTAGTTTTCCAGGATGTACTGACCGTCATTCTTTCAGTATGCACACTTCATTCCACTATGCTATTGACATGCTTTCATGCTGCATTTCTGCTTATAAATGTGAAACGAGACAATATTGGCAATCACCTTTACGTGCAAAAATCTCTTTAGCTTGAACCTTATACAATATCCAAAATCTATAACTAACCTTTGGTGCCTGAGAGTCGACTGTGAGTGTTTGTCAGCTTTCTTTGCATATGTCACATACTTCTTCCATTTTAATGTTCATTAACTATTATTATCATAAACTGCTCAAGACATTTAAATGCTACTGAGAAGATTGAAAAATGTATGTTATAAAAAAGGGATGATCGTGTTGGTCAAGTGCACTAAATTTTCCCATGTTAGGTATTCAGCATCAGTAGCTGCATTTTGTTCAGTAAGGGCAGTAAGCCATGTAAAGAAAAGGTGTGTATTTTTTTCCTTCTAACACAAGACTGAGGGTGTATCGCACTGCAGGGGATAATCAAGTCAAATCTGATTTATAATAAAGGCTTAGATGCTTTCGCACATCTCGATATGATTATGGAAGTTTTGCTTTTAGCTCATGTTCATATGCAAACAAGGCCAGTTTTTAGCTAGACAGTAGATGATGCTTTTCCTAATGTTTTTCCTATGTAACTTAAGATATTTTAGTTTTTCTTTTACTTGTAGGATTGGTGATATTATAGGTAGATTGCATGGCCATATAATAGCTGATTAAGTATTTTTTTAGATTTTCTGACTAGGCTAGAGCTGTATTTCTGGACTAGTAAATTAGTTTTATTTTTTCTTTTCTTTTCTTATTCTTATTCTTGTTTAACCACACTGGCAGTATCCTTAAAAAAAGTGGTCAGTCTTTAAAATGTGGCATTATAGCCACATGAAAGTTCTGAACATTTTACCCTTATTTTTTTTTTTACTTTTTAAAATATATGAAAGTAGGTATATGCTGTAATGTTGTTGTATTTTTGTTTTTCAAAAAATTTGCAGGGAACATCTATACATTACTGTTACCGTAACAGTACAGTTGATCATAACATTGTTTTTGGGGTCTGTTGTTCCTCTTACCATGGCATTCTTCTGAGGCTCAAATTAGACAATCTCTCGAGGTCAGTCCTCACCAGCCTCAACTGCTCTTTGGGTGAACAGAGGTGCTCACACACTGATCTAATGGCACATGACAAACGGCCACATTTGCTGGATTTGCTTCATTAGTGAACGTTGAGTTGTGGGTTTTACCCAGGATAAATCACCCTGCTTTAATTTGGAGCTTTGCTTGGGAATGTTTCTACAATTGTAGTTCATGCTTTCATTAGCAAATTAGTGGTTATTTCTCTCTCTCTCTTTTATGCATTTGGTAGACGCTTTTATCTAGAGCAACTTTCCCCAAATGTTTATCTGATTGTACATCAACTGGTATGCAAAGTAGTATTTATCAAATGTACACAAATATCAAGATATGTGGGAAAGGGTTTTATATTGTGTTCAAATATCTACATAAACATTTTGTTATTAAATACCAGACTAATAGAGCTTCCTTTGAAACCACATACAGGCTGTTGCATAAATCTAAAATGTGGTTTTAGGCGAGTGGAATAGTGTTATGATGTAAGCTCCAAAGCTGGTCTCAGTCTCTGAACTAAAAATCTGCACGAAGGGTTGAGGGATTTATTCAGGAATGGTTCTGAGTGTTAAAGGCTTTGGAGGCTGCTTTGCATTTACTAAAAGGGAAATGTACTCTGCAAATATTTACTTCGGGTTGTATGGGATTTTTTCTTTCATTCAGAAAAAAGGAGTGGAGTGGGGTTTAATTCTACCTCATCAAAGTTTAAACTGGGGCTTCAAATGGAGAAAAAAGAAAAAGTTTTCTGCTTATCAGGTTTTAAAATAATTATAGGGAAGTCCGTCTAATAGCACTATTGAAGTTCTACAATTGAATTAGCACTTGCTGTGCCTCACGTTTGTAATGCCTAGAAATAAATCTGACTAAAAACCTTGTTTAATTTACTGCACTAATAATAAAAGACTATTAAATTACATATGACTTTGTCCCTTCTGTGCATATGGTTGTACAAAAAAATACAGTACCACAAAACATAATTATACAACCTTTTATTTGTGTTAAATGTTAGTTACTGCATTATAAATGTCTGAACAGTGATCCGTTCCCTTTATAATCCTTCCAAGTCAGCACAGTTGACATTATTACTGCATTCAGGAAAACACACCATTATAAATGAAAACAGTTGCAGCATATATGAACATGAATACGTTATAAAAATATGATTGTATACACAATTTCAGGTATTGCATCAGTGCATGTTTAGCAGCATAGATGATTGCCACAAGGCACATAGTAAGTGATACAGGTGAAAAACAGTAACGTCATTGAAATTAGAAGAATGTTAAAACAAAATTTTCAGTGGTCATGTCCCTTGAGAAATAAGAATATATGCAATCTCCATTCATATATGCCTTACTAACTTGCTGGGGCTTTTTAACAGTATAATGTGTATTGGACCCTTAGTGATTACAAGAAACAAAAAGTGTTGAAGTCAAGAGAGATGCCAAGCAGCTTTCTACCAGACCAGCTAATTGGTCTTCTACGTGTTGCAAAGGGATTAGAACAAGCTGTATTGTTCATAGAGCAAATACATGGATTTTCATAATGAAAGCAACAATGCAGGCAGTCATCAACGGAGTAGAAACATTAAGTGATCTTGGTTAAAAGTGTATCATATGCATACATTTGCAGATTATAAAATATACTGATAGATAGTGTTAGTGAATTAACTGTGCAGATACAATAACAGGAAGAACAATAAGTGCTAACATTTTTCATTCATGCCAATATTCATAACAAACCCTTTTTAAAACTTCACGGCAAAGGTTGTCACACACCATATATATATATATGTGCTTCACACCATATGAAGACATCAGGAACAGCTCATAAGCAGTGAGTTTTCAGTCCTGTTGAGATGATTTATTGGCTGAATTGGTCACGTGACCATCATTCTCAAACTTCATGGCACTGGCAGACTTTATTTCTGGGTCACTGTTAAGAAGAGAGAGCAGAAGGATCCTGCATCTTCAATGCACCACCACGGCCTCCTCTCGCTAAAGAGACTGGTTGGATGCTGGGAACTTGGCTTTTGGACAGCAGTGACATCTTTGTGCCTTCAAACATCTGTCCATTCATTCTCAAAGGCTTCTCGGGATGTTCTGCTGACACAAGAGGCTGTCGGTCTTCCTCTTCGGAGATTGCAAACACTGGTACAGTGATGTGGTCATCTCCAATGCTTGATATTTGACCTTTGACCTGCAGCTGGCTGGGCGGGGCACCGCTGGTGTCGAAGAGCGTGTTTGAGGTTGTAACTCCATTCACTTGTGGTTTGGAGGAATCAGACGTGCCAGAGAGCAGGCCAAAGCATGGAGTGTTAAAACGTGCGCGTCTGAGGTTGCTGGTGGAGCTGAGGCGGCGCTGGCACTGGGCGGCTTGAGTCAGCGGGTACGAGGCGTTACTCATGAAGGAATCGGACTGGCAGCTGTTGGGAGGACTATGAAGAGGAGCATCAGATAGGATCTTTCGCCTTCCAGTGTCTGTAGCTGTGCTTGGGAGACCCTGAGTGCATAGTGTTACAGTAAAAACAAACAAAAAAAATAACTAATTTTCATTACTATATCCAAAAAAACTGAAATAGGAATCCATACACACACACAAATGTGACTTCCATTAGACTTCAAGTTTAGGTTTTAGTTTTTTTTTTTTTTTATATAGATTTTTGTAGGAAGTTTGTTGATATAAATGTTGAAATGTTAATAAATATATATATATATATATATATATATATATATATATATATATATATATATATAATATAAATACACACATTTTTTTTTTACAAATTAATACTTTTCTTGAATAAAAATACATTTAATGGATCAAAATTGACATAAATATTTTGTAAATGTCTAATAATATATAATATATATATACACACACACGTTTTATATATATATATATACATATATATACACATATACATACATACATACATACATATATACATATATACATATACACACACACAGAAATGTATAGTTCATATATTCCTGAAAAAGAGCATGAAGGTTTACAGTTTATAGAAACAGGAGAATTTGTATTTATACATACAAACAAACACACACAGTATGAAATAACTTCTTTTTTTTCTTTTTTTTTCACCGCCTGTGCTTGCGTACTTGAATGAACAAAAGAATGATAGGTTGTCAATCTTGATATCTTTAAATGTCTCACTAATTAACTTTCAATCATATTTGTGTGTGATAAATGTGATTAAAAATGCTTTGCATCAATACTCACGCTGTCCACCAGCTTTGTGAATGGGCTGGTTGAGTTCCAGCTGCACCATTTCTTATGGAGTTGAGGAAGAGGTGGAAGGAGATCCTGGAAGGTCCGGACGCTCCATGCTCGTGGTCGTGAGATGTTTGTCGATCCTGCATGGCTGCTCTTCGTCACAGAAGCCAGCGCTTGGTCTGGAGTCGGCCAGTCAAAGGGGCGGCTGGTTCCTGTGTCACTGTGTCTCAGGAAACGGTCTCGTTGCTATAAAAGACAGAACAACTTTTGAAAAAAAATCTTTAAAAATTAAAAAATTGAATCCCTTGTGGTGGAATGAATACTTGATATGGTAGCAACTATTAATTGCACTCTGGATAAAAGTGCAAAAATTTACAAATGTTTCACTTTGAAATATTACGCATTTTATTTTGGTTTACTTGTATAAAAGTAGTTTTACTTCGCTACATAAAATAATTTTTATTCTTAATTGTAATATATGTTTGGGTTTTTACTGTATTTGTGATCAAATAAATGCAATTGTTATTACTCCCATGTGTCTTTTTAAATACATTAAAATAATTTGAGCTTCATAAACAGCCAAAAATGACTTAAAGTAGCTTGAAATTAAATTTTAGAATGAACACTGGATAAACTTGCATCAGTGTAAATAAACTTATGAATGTGAGAATTTGGCTTGGATTTCAAGCTTTCAGTGCAGTATATGAACTTGCTGAGATCAGGGCAGCAACATCCAGAGAGACCAGCTGTTGCTTTAAGAGTTGCTTTAGTAAGATTAAAAATAATTTCTCTCACTCTCTCGAGTGGTTTCAGGCGGCGCGGCAGAGACTGATATCTAAATGAGGTCCGCGACAGGCAAAGACCTCCAAATGTGTCAGTCAACTGTTAATTGGACATGTGCAGCGTGTGGGTGAGTATCAGAAGGGCTTTTCTCATCAGTAGGAGTTTGACAGTCCTCACACATGATCTCCAACAGCTCCCCGTGTCTAGACGAGTATTATGCCGGATTTAATCTTGAGCTGTTCTGGCATGGTTTTGTATTTTTAACCAAAACAATAAGGCAAAAACAAAAAAGGATAAAGAATCTACAGCACAAAACAAGCTAGCAGGAACGCAGCCGGACACCAGAGATACTGGTTTCTGATTCTTCTGAAACCTCTTTGGATGAACACACAGCTTGGCAAATTTTTCATGCCACATTTCAGAGACAAAGAAGCATGGACCACACACTTGCGCAGAAACACAGAGCTGGAGCTGGGAAATTGGCTACGGGCGGATAGCATTCATTAGTCAGAGCTTTTAGCGGGCCAGCTCCTCCTTCGGCTGTCATAGTCTCTGCCCCTCATCCAGGACATCACCACACACCGTGAAGCTTGGCCCCCCATCAGCGTACTACACTTCACCAGCTATTCAAGCTGAAAACAACTCAGTCTCATAAAGAACGCTTTAAACTACCATGAAAAAGTAAATAGAGCATCTCTTATAGTACTAAGAGCAAAAAACCATATTTATATAAATAATATGTACAGATTAATGAAATGTTCTGCTACTGGGTTTAATATTTTGTGGCTTAATCTGGAAAAAAAAAATAAAAAAAAAATATATATATATATATATATATTATTCAAAAGTCAGTTAGATTGTAAGATTGTTAGATTCTAACACTAGCTTGCTCTATTCTTTTTTTATTCTATCTGTTTTCTTTTTATTTATTATATTATTTAAAAGCCCATGCTACGTGTACTGTGTTAACCTAACTTAGACTTGTTATAGCATTTTATATTTTATTGCTCTTTTTGGTGTTTTTGATTGCTTCCACTGCAAGTCGCTGTAAGTCGACTTTTGTAAGTCGCTTTGGATAAAAGCATCTGCTAAATGAATAAATGTAAATGTAGATTGTCTTATGAAATGGTATTTTTAAGATCCAAATTAGCATGCTCGATCATGTGACACCAAAGACTGGAGTTATGACTTTTGGAATTTTTTAGTTGTAATAATATTCCACAATATTATCGTTTTAACTGTCTTCAGAAATAAGAAAGCACACAATACTTAGTTCAGAAATGGTTTAAAAAATCTTGCCAACCCCAAACTTTTTAATGGTTGTGTACAAAACATATCAAAGTTTCTCATCCATCTCTGGATGTAGCAATGTACAGAAGAATCAGATACTCACAGTATGTGGGGAGAAAGGCAGTTGGGCTGAGTTGGGTGAAGAGGCGATGACAAAAACCTCATCTGTGCCTAATTCTAATTCAGTCAAACCACTGGAGAACTGCTCTAGAGCGGCCTTCTCTGACACGTCACATACTCCATTCACTGAGGACCCTTCAGAGCACAACACAGTGAACATATGGAATATTTATACAACTATTTTACATGCTACAGTTTCAAATGCACATACAAAGCTGAATATTTGAAATTAATTTGTCAGCAAGATCCACCCTAACAGAGATCTGGTGGTCTTATTACAGTAATTTAGCCTTTTACTGTTCATTGAAGAGACTAATTAATCTCAATGGATAGGTTCAGAAAGGGGACAAATGAACTCTGCAGCTTTACCAAAAGAACCCAGTGACCCCAAAGTTCCCTCCATCTGACAACATCAATAAAGAAAACAATAAATCTGGAGGAAAGAGAAGGGGAGGGAGAGATAGATAGAAAACAAGGTAGACTCATGGATTGAAGGAGTGATGTGGAAGGGGAAAGAGAGAATAAAACAGAGGGACAGATAAAGAGACACTAAGCACCTGTATGGGACAGACTGCGGTTGAGGGAATGGTTGTTGTTGTCGTTCACTGTACACGACTGCTGCTCCAAGTGATTAGGTGAAACTATCTGAAGTTCACTCACATCTGCTGCTGAATTTAGCACTCCTTCTGGAACCTGCAACACAATACCTCACGATTTTTCTACTTGAACAGACAGGGTCCAAAATAATCGCTTTGAAAACACCAAATTACAGCACAAACTGGCTTTGACAGGGGAATACTCGCCCCCAAAATGAAAGACAATATCACTATTTGCATTCACATTTTGGATTGTAAAAGAGATCAAGTCTTTTAAATATATACTATGCAAGGAGTTTTTTTTAATTTACGTAAAGCATAAAATAATGAATACAGAATATTTTGTACACAAAATACAAAGTTGCATGTCCACTACAAATCACTTATGGATTGGACATTTCATCAGTTCACTCAACAGTGTGTGTGGGGGGGGGGCACCTCAATGTTCGATCTGAAAGAACAACATATGTCTATATTTTTTAGACTGTTGATTGTTTACCTCTGAGCTGATGGAAGAGGAAGCATTGGCACCTTTTGCGCATAGTTTTGGCCTGGGAAAACAACAGAACATTCATTTGATCATCTTGCTTGCTTTTAATTACTGTTATCGCTCATCAAATGTTCCATTAAATAACAGTTTACTTCTCCTAGCTCAACAATATTGAAATATCCGCTATAAAATCTGGTAGGACACACACATTCAAAGAACCAAATTAATTTCCGATTTGCTCAGCGTACACCATCATAATTTTGTAGAAGTGTGTTGAAGGGTTAAATGAATATTTCATCTGCCTGAAGCTGCCTGCTGTAAAATTGATTGTAACTGTATGACCTCTAAAGCTTAATAAGGTCATGTCACCAGTAAAGGAAACTTCTTTTGAAATATCACGATACATGCATTCATTTTATACTTTTTTAATTGTATTTTAAATTGTATTGCTAAAAAATTTTTTTATTTTTGTTCACAACAAAAACATTTTTTTTTAAATTACAATGTGAATGGATCATCTAAGATGTACACAGAACCAAATTATAAACACAACAATTTTGATTTTGCCCCCATTTTTCATGAGCTGAACTCAAAGACTTTTCCTATGAACACAAAAGGCCTATTTCTCTCAAATATTGTTCACAAATCTGTCTAAATCGGTGTTAGTGAGCACTTCTCCTTTGCTAAGAATAATCCATCCACCTCACAGGTGTGCCTTAGGCTGGCCACAATAAAAGACCACTCTAAAATGTGCAGTTTTACATACCAGGTCTAAACAGAGCCAATGAAAAGCACTAGCTAAGATCACTGTACAAAACGCGCAGTAACTCTGGGTATTCATAAATCAGTTCTGTGAGTGTCAAAAGTCCCACTGTTATTCCCATTGGGACCAACCAAGAAAGAATCTTACATGATGGATTATTTGAAATGTCATGCTTGTGGATTAACAAACAATTGAAACATCTTTGAGAACAATGGCCTCTTGTTTTCTCTATTCTACCCTTTCTCTCTCTTCTATTGCTTCCGCTTTCTTTTCTCTGTATTGTGTGACTGCACCTTGCTTTTGTGCATTAAGTTTAATGCCAGGTGCGGAACCAAGAACATGCTCAGGTATGAATAGTGTTTTAATATCAAAGTGTTTTCGAAAAAGTAGAAGAAAGACTTGATTTAAGCTGCCAACAATGGCGAAAAATACCCCCAGCTGTGTCAACACCAACTCATCTGACTAAGGTCACGGACATCGTACTGTCACTGTGTATGCCACATCTGACTAATTCTAAAATGAACGAATGAGGGAATAACTGTGATACTGACTGTGCGTTTATGAAATGCTGAATACGAATAATTGAATGTCACGATGACATTTATATTAAAAATGCACATTATTATAATATATATAATTTAATTGATTTTGAAGGAAATCACTTGAAATCAAACAAGGTTGAATTGACATATATTTACATTTTATTAATACTATGAAATTATTTATTTTCTATTTTAATATATTCTTAAATGTAATTTATTCCTTTGAAGGCAAAGCTGAATTTTCAGCAGGCATTAATCCAGTCTTTAAATGTCACATGATCCTTTAGAAATATTTCTAATATGCTTATTTGGTGCTTAAAAATTTTTTTTGAAAACTGTTTTGTAACTTTTGTGGAAACTGTGATACATTTTTCAGGATAAATAGAAAGTTCAAAAGAACAGCATTTATTTGAAAAATTAATATTTTGGTCAATTTAATGCATCCCTACTGAAGTATTAATATCTTAAAAAAAAAAAAAAAAACATACTGACACCAAACTTTTCAACAGCAGTGTGTGTGTGTGCATATAAATGTAGACATTATATATAATGTCCACCACTGGTTCATCCAGCAAACTGAATGACAGATATGTTTGCATGGCAGATCAACTGATTCCAGATCAACTTCAAGTAAATCCCTCCACCTTTAGAAGAAACTTCCTTACCTGAAAATAACACAGAGGATGCCAGCAAGGGCCACAGCAAATACAACTGTTCCACTGACAGCACCGAGCAGTGCCTCAGTTCTGCTGTCCGAGGGCAATAGTGATCTCTGCTGTTCGCTTGTGGCTGCTTGTGTTTGATTCTGGTAATGGAAGAGGAGAGCAAAACCACGGCCCCAGTGAGTAGTGGTAATCAACTCCATAATGACTTCCACCATTTCATCATCAGACCCAAACACCAGCTGGCTGCTAGAAGGACGTCTAGAGCCACAGAATCGGGAGGAGAAGGTGATGAGATCAGATATGTAGAGGACGTCATGGGGACAGGCATCAATCAAAGGTGGCTGGGTCTCAGTGCTCAAAGCGTCATCTGTTTCTGTGGCTGTTTGTGGGCTTGTAGAGATAAAGTCACTGGCTGCTCTTGATGCCTGAGATGAAATAGAATTTCGGTTTTCAACTGGAGGAGATGCTTGTGGAGCTGAGGGGGAATCAGAAAGCATTTTAGCAGAATTGGAAACTTTGGTCATTTCCATTTTGGTGGACTGCTCTTGGATCACCACTTGCTTGACATCCTCTCTGTGTGTGGACTGGGGTTCCTTTAGACTCCCGAGGCTTTTTGATGTCAGCGAGTCACCATCATGTGGTTCCTCATCCACAGTGGCAGCAGATGTGGTGGTATACCTTGCAGGACTGTTGTGACTCTCAAAAACATCAAAATCAAACATCTCCATGATTAGCTGATGACCAACAGGTACAAAGAACTGCCAAACACAGTGAGTTCCAGATGAATAGTTGTATGGGAAGCCAGGTGACAGAATGAGGCCCTGCACATCCACAACATCCACCTTGGCACCACAATCAAAGTAAACCTAAAGACAAAAGACAAAAGACAAAAAAAAAAACAACAACAACAACAACATCAGATGCATTTCCACCTGGAACTAAACTTTATAATTGTTACAAACAAGACCATGAGACCTAGTTCATGGACCACACATGGACCACTTTGAAGATGTTTTTCTTACCTTTCTGGACATGGACAGTATACCGTACACACAGCTTCAATGGAAGGACTGAGAGCTCTCGGACTAAATCTAAAATATCTTAAACTGTGTTCCAAAGATGAACGGAGGTCTTACGGGTTTGGAGTCTAAGAATGATATAAATCGGACAAAACAAGCTTTAAAGTGATCGGAGTAAGTAAACTTACTACAAATGTAAAATTGTACATCAACAATGGTTTAGAACATTTAAAGAACCAGGATTCTTGAAAAACCTAAAACCTAGATATAACCTAAACCTGGAAAAGTGTGATTACTAGACCTAGAAAAGTCATGTAAATTAATAAACTGTTAAAACACCATGGGCATCTTTATAATGAACACATTTTAATAGTTATGTGATGTGTAAAACATTTTATAAAGGTAAACTATTATTAGTTTGTTGTTGTTTTTTTGCCACATTGCCATTGCCAAGCTACGAAACATGTTATCTGTTTCTGATGCAGAAAAGCTAGTTCATGCATTTATGACCTCTAGATTGGACTATTGTAATGCACTTCTAGGTGGTTGTCCTGCTTCGTCAATAAACAAGCTACAGGTAGTCCAAAATGCAGCAGCTAGAGTCCTTACTAGGTCAAGAAAATATGATCATATTCCCCCAATTTTACAGTCTCTGCACTGGCTACCTATTAAGTTCTGTATCAGTTACAAATTATCATTACTTACCTATAAGGCTCTAAATGGTTTAGCTCCTGCGTACCTAACTAGCCTTCTACCACGTTACAATCCATCATGCTCCCTAAGGTCACAGAACGCTGGACTTTTGGTAGTTCCTAGGATAGCAAAGTCCACTAAAGGAGATAGAGCTTTTTCACATTTGGCTCCCAAACTCTGGAATAGCCTTCATGATAATGTTTGGGGTTCAGACACACTCTCTCTGTTTAAATCTAGATTAAAAACGCATCTCTTTCGCCAAGCATTCGAATAATGTATCTCTTAAATTGGGAGTGTAGTTGTATCATATCAAATGTGCATTTTTATTCATTAGCTTGGGTTAAACTAATACATTTTACTTTGTTGGAACAGCAGCTATGCTAATGATGTTTTTCTATTTGTTTCTATGTTTTGCCACAGACTAGGATTTATACAAGCTCCAGTCTGGATCCAGAACACCTGAAAAGAGATGATGCTGACCCTCAGAGCACCCCAGATGATGCTAACCCTGAATCAACAAACAGAACTAACAAATATTGCTACAAGTGGGATTGCATCATATAATAATTGCTGTTAATGAAGTTCATTGTCTGGCTGACTACGTCTTATATTAATTTTTCTGAAAAATCCTGTCATACGTGCACAAACTGACAGTCACCACTTATAAGCTACTACTAAATATTGTAGAAATGTAATTTTCTGTAAAGTTGCTTTGTAATGATTTGTATTGTAAAAAGCACTATACAAATAAACTTGAATTAAATTTTTTTCAATTTAATCCCAGTAAATGACAAACACGTGGAAGAGTCATAAATTAATTTGATAAAATTGTGGGAGCATTTTTAAACATACAGAATCATGAAATGTAATGTAATGTATTTTTTTTATTTATTTACTTACAGAAAGTAGAAGTACTCAGAAATAAAAATTTTGATAACAAAATTAGGGCCTGGTTGCCTTTTGATATTATTGTGGAATACAGGGGGCCTTGGCTTTAAACTATAAAATGCAATGAAATAATTTAACAGTAAGAAACTTATACCGGTAATCATATTATACAAATTCGAATTTTTATACATATTAAATAGTAAAATCACCATCAGTGACACTATCTGCAACACTTTCATGTGGAGGTCAAAAAGTTGCATTTCAGTGTGAAAGGTGGGTTGACTTATAGCAGCACATTTAAACATAGCATGGTAGCAAAAGAAAGACAAAATTATTACAAACAATGGAAATTTCTGCACTACTTGAATGTAGATTAAGAAAATTGAAAAAAAAAAAAAAAATCTACTAGCAGTGGAGGATCAGCAGACTCTTCAAGATAATTCTTCCCAGAACCTGCACTCCAGGGGTTAGAGCTACGGTCCTAAAACATCTTAATAGGCTGTGGTAGTTCCAGCATCAAAAGTTCAAGACGATGGCACGAGTTCAACAAATCAATGGCAAAGTCTTTGGCTCTGCTCTGGTTCATTCGATGTAACATGAATTGTAAGTAAACAATTTTGGCAGTCATAGCTGGTCTGATGAGAAGTATGCTAGATGCTAGAAAACCATGTAAAGCATTGCCCTAATTTGATCGTTTCAAAGCAATAACTTCAGACAGCTGTGAAAGAAACCCACCGAGCAACAAAACTAAATGTTCTGTTCAGAAAATTAGCTTCGGTCTGCCTCTCCCAAACTGAACTATTCAACCCTTCCTCCTTCATCGTGTATCAAAGCTGGATATGCTGGCTGCTTTGCTAACCCCAGGGAAGTATTCCTTCAGACGTGCTGTTAGTAATATCTCACAGGTGTGCAGGATGAGGGGACCTCAGTATAATTGGAGGCAGATGGAAGTCAGGGCTAGACCACTCCAGACCAGACCTTGGCAGGGGCCTGTTTGTTTATTGGGCTTCCTGTTGGCACTGGTTCTTGACTGTGGGAGAGAATAAAAGAACTGCAAGACCTCAACAACACCAGACAGGTAACAAGCCTAGCCTCAAGCTACAGCATTATGCAGGACAAAAAGTGAAATTAAAGTCAAGATGAAACACAAAACGAGTCAGTTTACTTTCTAAAGATACATTCCTAGTATTATTGTCATGATTTCTTATTAAAATAGAAAAGCTTACCTCCATAATCTTTCATCAAACGACTTTCCCTTTCAACTGACATAACCATGGAAGGAAAATATATAATGTTAGCCAATAGCCAAAAACGACCTAATTAGGCATGTTTTTTTAGGCAGCTGTTTTTATTTATTTATTTTTTATCGTGCCTTAATGCAACATTTTAATGTTGGTTAATTGGGAAAGAATTGCTTATTGAGGGTAATTTTGACCTTTGGCATCCATATTGTAGTTCCCAGAAATGTTGAGGCTCAAATAAACATCAAATCGTCAGTTGATTACAAACTTTAAAAAAGGGGAAAAACACTTTGGAGAAAAAATAAATAAATAAAATAAGTTTGCATGGCTGTTACACGAGTAATACAAATAACAATTTCCTTTTAGATTTGTGGTTGTTAACAAACTGTTCATTTGGTATATTCACTCTAAGGCCCTATATGTGTCATTTCCAAATATTTGGGATTTCAGTGTGGACCTATGAGAAAATTGTTAAATTGTTCAGATTTTCAGTGGTCAAAAACCAAACATGGGTCATTTTGCATCAGTTGATTTTTTTTTATTTTTTTTATTTAAGGAATGACAGAAAAAGAAATAATGTTGAAACTAGAAATGCATCTTCTTTCCTTCTATCAAAACAATTGCATAGAGCATACCTCTCTGAGTGCCATAAATCCTTTTCCAAAGCTTATGTTGCTGTAACTCATGAAGTATTTAATCTCAATATGATTTTATAATTGTAGTTCTTGATAAACTTTTTATTTGGTGGGTTAATTTTAAGGGCCAATATGGTTTTGTCCCAGAGATATGGGATTCTCAATGCAGCTCCATGTCCAAATAGTTGAATTCTCAAATTTGAATTGGTTGAAAACCAAATGTGGGTCACTTTGCATGGAGGCAATGATTATTGTATTTAAATAATAAGAATGTTCATACACTGAACAAAATTATAAACGCAACACATTTGTTTTTGCCCCCATTTCTCATGAGCCGAACTCAAAGATCTAAGACTTTTTCTATGTACACAAAAGGCCTATTTCTCTCAAATATTGTTCACAAATGTAATTGTAACACATCTTCTTCACACAGAGTTGATCAGGTTGTTGATTGTGGCCTGTGGAATGTTGGTCCACTCCTCTTCAATGGCTGTGTGAAATTGCTGGATATTGGCAGGAACTGGAACACACTGTCGTATATGCCTATCCAGAATGTCCCAAACTCAAGGGTTACATGTCCGGTGAGTATGGTGGCCGTGCAAGAACTGGGATGTTTTCAGCTTCCAGGAATTGTGAACAGATCCTTGCAACATGGGGCCGTGCATTATCATGCTGCAACATGAGATGATGGTCCTGGATGAATGGCACAACAATGGGCCTCAGGATCTCGTCACGGTATCTCTGTGCATCCAAAATGCCATCAATAAAATGCACCTGTGTTCGTTGTCCATAACATAACCCCACTGCCGTCATGGGCCACGCGATCCACATCACTGACATCACCAAACCGCTCACCCACACGGCGCCATGCATGCTCTCTGCCATCTGCCTTGTACAGTGAAGATACAGTGAAGATACTATAAATTAATATAGAATAAATAATCTAAGCTTGAGAAGGTCAGAGTCAGTTTCATAGTGCCTTGTTTCTTCTATGCACACTTCTGCTCTTGATTCTCCCCCGGTGTTTTTCTCCATTCAGGCAATTTATCAAACTCTAACTGATCTACTGGTCAAACCTCATGCTGTCCAGAGTTTACCTCAGGTTCATGTGCTACTACACTAATAACTGCATGCCTGACATTTGAGCCAGTCAAATGCCACTCACTGCTGGGATGTAAAGTAAGCCGATTTCAGATTAGCACAAAAGTTGAGCAATGCACATGAATTGAGCAAAGTTGAGCAATACACATAAATATGAGAGACAGAGAACAAACTAAACTGGAACAAGAGGTGAAAAAAAGGCTCAAGACAAGCATGTAAGGTGATTCCAAGTAGAAATAGGGGAAATGCAATTGATTATGGTCCATGTTTCACTGAAGTGTGCTGAAGAGGTTTGTGATTCAACCAAACCACCTATATGCCCTCAGAAAACCATTTGGTACAACATGATTTTGCCTAGGAATTATACAAGACAGCAAAAAAGAAAACTTTAGCAGTGATTTGCAAGATTTTTGTAAGTAACTCCTCTCTTTCTGAAAGAAAAAAAAATGGTACTGGGTCATTACCGTGGCTCCACCATAATGCCGGACTATCTGCTGGTTAGGGCAGTGTACCATGCATGGTAGACTTCACATGAATGGCATCTAAAGTACCACAGAGTGGAATAGGAAATGGGACATTTTTATAATGCCAAACATCCAAGCTCTGTTACATCATCGTCCCGCACTGGCATGGCATAATTAGTAAATTTGTCTTTTCTCCCACAAGGGACACTGGAAAGCTTCACTGTTTGGTTAGATAGCATTTTAATGAAACTAGGGTAATAAGTAGGAGGCATTTACATAAGGTCCCGCTGGTTATCGCGCCCCAGTTGTGCTATATCAAAAGAGAGCTGATGACCCCCTTCCTCCTCTGCCAATCACTCACACAATACACACTTTCATACAAAAATGGCAGATGATTCAAAGTCATTTACTAGTCAGTGAGCATTATAAAAAATTAAATTACTTTCTTAATACACCGGTTTTTGGTCTTAATTATATATTTTAGAGAAAGATATATTTTTTTTATTTGTATTATGTTAATTTAACCCGCAAACCAAACTTGAGTTGTCAGGAAATACTGGAATCTAGGATAAGTGAAAGTTTCTAATTTAGGCTCCTGATTAAGCCTATAATGTTTTAAAATGTATATGTGTGTTCAAAATGTTTATTACGGTTATGAAAAATCACAGGTCACTTTCAGCCATAAAAAAACAACAACAACAAAAAAAAAGCAATTTAGCAGTTTAAGCATGGTAACTTGCTGGGAATCTTGGCATTGCTAGATTGTCATGCTCTACTGCTTGAGATTTACAAATGCATACAAGCAAAAATAAAGAATAAAAATATTATTGGTTACAACTACTTTATAATATTCATATTTATGTAAAAAAAAAAAAAAAGGAAAAAAACGGTTGCCAAATTTTAAAAACATATGTCCTGGTGTTTATTTTTGTTGAAATGTGTGAGAAGTATTGTTTTTTACTGTTTTTTTACAGTTTAATTTTTTCATAGTGTGATTTTTGGTGAATTGTACTGAATCCAATTTACCATCCACATAAAATTGTACCCAAAATTCGAACATAACACAGGGGTTAAAGGGATAGTTCACCCAAAAATGAAAATTCTGTCTCACCCTCATGTCGTTCCAAACCTGTATGAATTGCTTTCTTATGTTGAACATAAAAGAAGATATTTTAAGGATTGCTGGTTCCCATTGACTTCCATAGTATTTCTTATTTAAAAAAAATTAATAATCTTAATGATCCCAAACTGGCAGTGTGTGTGTGTGTGTGTGTGTGTGTCTGTCTATCTATCTATCTATCTATCTATCTATCTATCTATCTATCTATCTATCTATCTATCTATCTATCTATCTATCTATCTATCTATCATTCATTCATACATACAAGTTTATTTTTATTCTATTTGAATTATAGAATATATTCTTTCCGCTACTGTAACAACAACTCTTGAACAGAAAAACAAGCCTCCTGCACTTTTAACTCCAACAAACTGTAGCTGACTCATGAGTGTGAGTAGAACAGTGCCAGATAAACTCACAGCTGTCGTAGGGAACAGAAGATTTTGCAGTACGAGCTGCAATGTGAAAAACACCACGCTGAAACACACATCTGTCCCTTCTTTCCCCCTTACAGTAAACATATCACTTCACAACCTCATTCATTTTTACAATAAAACGTTTACTTGTCTCACCAACATTAACTGTATTTAAAGGCTTTGAACAGAAACATGTGACATTATGAAACGTGAGAAGTCAAATAAGCTGTTAAACTGAAAGTTCATATATAGTTCTTTTCTTGGTCTCTATTGTAGTGTACAGTGTTTTCACAACAGGGTTATCCAAGATAATATGAGCTGACAATATGAAATTGTGAGCAGAGAGCTTAAGCCCCTTTTTGCCACACACACTCAAATGCACGAACACCCCTGTGAGTCCCCCGTAAACATGCTATGGGCCCCTGTAAGGGGGCTGGAAGAGGAGCACGGCTATTTATTGGTTGTGAAAAGTGAGACTGTTCCAGGCACTATCGAGCCCAGAGCACAGAGATCCAGTGATGATGTGTTACAACCGGTTACATCAGTCTTAGCTTGCCACTGAACACTGAGGCCAGCGGGGACAGAATATGACAATATTTCACAATAATATTTTGATGAAAAGAGCAGTAGCTGCTGCACTTCACGCAGAAACTGAATTTCTTCAAACACAGAGAAATGTATTAATTAATAATAAAACCAATGAACACTAATAATAAATAAAAATGAATCCTTGAAACCTGCAAAGATATGAAAAGTTGAACACTACAAGTGTGCAGTAGTTAGAATCTACAGCTCAACTATAAAACTGTGATATACATGTACAGTAAGCAGTAAAATATTTATATTTATACTTTGTTAAAAAATGCAATACACTTCGTAAATATATTATATAAATATTAATAATTGTTGAATAAATTGTGACTGTAGTTGTATCTGTATCTGTGTTTTATATTGATAAATGGATAGGATTAGTGGTAGGGGTTTGGTTAACATGCTCAAAAATGTGTAAATAATTGTGTAAATAAAGTGCGTAAATAAAATATATGCAATAGTGGCAAAGCTATTACCCGATATATAATTTAATGATGACAATAAAATTCCCATGCCCTCTGCGTCTGTATATTGATGCAGAAGGTTTCTTATGAGCATCCCTGAAAATGCTCATAATACCTGTTCACAACTAGACCATAGCTGCCACTGGAGTAATTCTACTGTATTTCTTGTGGTTACCCTCCACAAATCATTTAAAACAGTTATGCTGAAATTTCCAAATTCACACAGAATGTGGTCTGTCAGCCAGGAAATGCACATTAGTGGTTTGCTCCCATTAAAGCGGTTACGAGAGGCTTTCTCCATTCTCAGGGGCCCGGGTGAAAATGTCAGAATTGTGTGGGTGTGATATAGCATTATTGGTGGGGTGAGGTTGAATAAATCACTCTCAGATCTACAAGTGCTTTGCATAGATTTGTGAACTCAAATGCATGCACACACGCAGGATTTTTCTGACCCACGCAGTGCTAACCACACTAACTTAAGAATGAGGGGAATTTATTGTCCAATGAATTTTGATGAGAAAGACCTGCACGAAAACCTTGTCATTGCTTAGGTCAAATCTATGGAAAGTATCTTAATCTAAGATGATATAATCTTCATCTGCATGTGAGGGCCATGCAGCAAATTCCAAACTTGATTTGCACAGTTCTGAAAATCGACTTAATTCAAGAGGACAAAGGGAGCATTTAGAGGAGCCAGATAATTGCAGAGCCGTTGAGGTGAACACACGCAGTAACTGAACAATGCAGTAAAGCCTTTGTTAGCGGCTCAGGATTCTCAGAATTCAGAATTCACAGAGGAAGAGAGTTATAACGGAGTATGACAGGTCGTCACCTCAGAAATACTGCAGCCCTTGACCTTATGTGGCCAAATCATAATGATACAGACAGATGAAATAACTGCAAAAATATTATTAGTAGTAGTAATTTAAATTAAGGAAAATTACACTGTGCACCTTTAAAATTTAAGAGTGAAATTGTCACATAATGCGCCTATCTCTATTAATCTAAGTATGGAGTATCACTCTACTCTAGAAGAATCAATAAATCACATCCATTCCTGGGAAGGGAATAAGCATTGGTGAAAGACAGCATGTGGAAATGACCACAGAGCAATGTGTTTAATTGCATTAGTGGAGCATGTTTTCCACAGGAATCTGGTAATCACCTCAAAAACACACTGAGCTTTTCCTTAACAACATATTTCCCAAACTCTCCATTTCCTAGCAAGTGAGAAGCTACATAAAAAGTGTACACCCTCTGTAATGAGAGCTGAGGTGAAGAGAATATGAATAAAACAGTCCTGTCATTCAGTTCTGATCTATGGATGTGCATAGATGCAGGTCTGAGAAAGTGCTATGACACTGAATGTGAATGTTTGTGGAGATTTTTTTTCCCCCTAACAATTTTGAAAATTTTTCTCATTTTCTATTTCTCTAAGAATTTTGATCTAATGACTCTAAAGTGTTCACGTGGTGCAGTCAGTAAAAAGTACTAAAAAACTTTTATTGCCCCTTGAAGGCACAATCACCTAATCATTATATAATAATTTCAAGGCTAAAAATAATATATATATATTTTTTATTAATATATACAACATTTGAACAAATAACATGATCTCCTGAGCTACTAATATCAAGAGGTCTTCTTATAGGATTAGCGTTACCTCATTTGACAAAACTGTCAACAAGTTTCTTGTCACGTGACAACAAAATGGCTTCCTACATGTTGATCACATAACACTGGCTCAAATATTAGTATTAGTATTAGTAATATTAGAGTGATGGAACAGATACTTATACCAAAATTTCCAACAATAATAAGATTTACATTTTTGACATTAAGGTCTAGAAAGAAAGAAAAAAGTCATTTTAAGAATTGAAAACATTGTAATAGAAGATGTTTAATTAAAATGTTTAATGTATTTTTAAATAATAAAAAAAAGCTCATGATCTTCAAATTTATTACAATTTTTTATCCTTTTTTTCTATCCTTTTTTAAATTTTGTTTTTAATTTGTGATTTCTGATTTGTACAGTTTTTTACTGTCCTAAAATAAAAATATTTATAGAGAAGAACACTGCTCACGGAACCGCGAGCCCTTTCTGAAAAGATCCCGCTCAGCCGAGCTCTGTGCCAGAACCGAGTCGGACCACACAACAAGCTGCTCACATTTCATCACAACACCTTCCACAAACATCCAAATTAAATTCCCTTCAAACCAAGAATCAAGAATCAATATTTGAAAGTTGTTTTAACTACTACATATTCCATTTAGTGTACAAGCATACTGCATACTATAATCCCTGCTGTAAACAATTTTTGACAAGCCGAAACAAACCGCAAACAAACAAAAGATAGAAAAAGTGGGCTACTGCCACACACTTGTACTCACTTTTTGGGTAAAGCATCCAGTCATCCACAGAAGGCAGACTGTCATGTACACCCCCGTCCTGGTCAGTCCGTGAAGCCCCATTTTTGTCACTTCAGCTCGGCCAGAGACGCACACAGGACTCGTCCTGTCCCTCTCTCCATTCACCTGAGGGAGCGCGGGGGCGCGCCTTCATAAAGCGTGGACACGCACGCAGCAACAGCGGAGGTCTGGCGGTGCGCGTTCACGACTACTGACAATTTAGTGGGGTGAGTGAGTGAGAGAGAGGGAGAATGGGAACACTTAATACCATTGCACAATGCTTTAGGGAGTGGAATTACCTTTAATCTACGTCCTAAATGGAAGAGAATTTGTTTTCATTCAGGCTACTTTATTTCTGTGCGCCAATTCGAACTGAATGTTTCCCCCCGACTTCTCTCTGATATGAAACTGTCTGTGGAGCCAACTGCTCTTTCTTTTTATAATAATAATAATAATGTTAATTTTGCACATCTTAACTTTTGTTCTGCACACTTGAGATTGGTTTGAGATGGTTTAATCTATCTGTTTTATATAAAAAAAGAAGAGAAATAACAAACATAAGACCGAAATTAATGTTCACGTTTTATTTATTCAGTTTTCCCCCTCGATGAACAAAAATAATATATGTTCCTTGATATGAAATTATAATGTGTTCATTTAATCTGAATGAAATACTTCATCAAAGAAAAAAAGTCCCGTATAGTTCTTCTTTTGTTTGAATTGTACATGGTTCATTTAAACAGAAGGTGACGCTGTGCCAGACAGCGGCATTGAAGCATTCACAGAAAAAAAGCCTAGCAAACTGTAAGTGACCACATGAATTATTTACAATTTCAAGAAGCTTTTTTACTGGAAAAAAAGTATCATAATATCACTTTTTACATGCACCAAAAATCATGTTTGTACTCTGTCAGTGTTTGAGTGTCTGTAGTCTGTTAGACCCATAAGGCAGATCTGTGAGGAAATCAATACGAATTCCTTGAAAAGTCATCTGATGAGTCGCAGAGAACTCCACGTGCGGTGCATTTCCATTTGGCAAGACATCTGTAAGATCACCCTGTCAAAGATGCTGACAGCACAAGTCAACACTTCACTACAAAATGATCCTTTTTATTAAATTATTAGGTCTTTAATCATGAAACAGGCCACAGTGTGAAGCTCTTCTGGTAACAGGATTTGCCACTTTCACCTGTGCTGTCCATTTCATTTCTTGAGAAAAAAAAAAAAAAGAATATTATATTTAAAACTGATTTCTTTTCAGCTATTAATTACGTAACTGCCTATTTAATTGTAACTGACAATTTTACAGATGTGTATCTCTTTCTCTCTCCAAAAAAAGACACACACACACACACACACACACACTTCTCCCCTTTCAAAATTCAAATGTAATAGTTACCAAGCAATATTTATTGGCACTTGTTGTAAAATCAGAAAAGACTATTTGCAACTTCTTTTGAAAGAGTAATGGGAAGGTGAGGCTTTAAACTTCCTTTGAATAATATGAAAAGTACATATGAAGAATTTTACTTTTATATACACTAGTGTTCAAAAGGTTTGTGGCTGGTAAGATTTTGAAATGTTTTTGAAAGAAGCTTCTTATGCTAAAGAAGCCTTTGCTTATTTGATCAAAAAAAAAAAAAAACAACAACAAAAAAAACAACATAAGTTTAAAACATCTTAATTTTTCAACATTCATTCACTGAAAAAAAAAAAAAATCTTAATAGAAAATACTTCTTTTAATTAATCAAAATGGCAATGTACACTAATTAATTTGTACAAATAAATTATAAAATATGCAAAAAAATCCACTCAATAAATCCAAACACCCATTTGAATATCTGTATTAAAAAATGAAATACACCAAAACTTTTAAAATTTGGGTTAAAAAAAAAAAAGAAAAAAAAAATGTTGTTATAAAAACAAAATAAATAAAAAAAATGTTGGATGTTTGGGATTCAGTCAGGAATTACCATTACCATCTTTTTTTATCTATTACAAATAAATGGAAATGATAAAGCAATAAGTTTGCAAAGATCATGTCTGGAAAATATGGTAAAATATGGCTTTAACACGTGGCCAGTACTGCTAATACACAGTGGTCTGTTTCTTTTTACATATTAATATTTCTTCCACAATAAAATACTTTTTATGAAGAAAAAACTAAATTGCTGATAACATTTTTGCATCCTTTTTTAAAATTGTACATATACACATGTATGTTTATTTCTATGGCAGTTAATAGTTTTATATTACAAAAAGTGTAAATGACCACTATATTTGAAAAATAAAACTTCTGCGTTGGTTTTTAAAGTACACTAGTGCTATATGGTTTGTTTTGGAACCTGATAGCTTGACAAAGAAATGTATTTGAATGAAACCCTGATTATTATATCAGCTTAATGACAAAAACAGTAGTAATGGAGTCACTGGCATGTACATAAACACTCAGATTCAAGTGTGTGGAAGATCAGCATACTGAGCACATTTGCATTCAATATGCGACCTTTAAACTTTTATATACAAACAAATGAACTGACACTGTACATATTCAGCCCTTACTGTATATATATTTTAGATTTTCATTTGATGCAATTAAACCAGCATTTTTTTGTGGTGTGGGATTTATATCCTGATGGCTGACACTTGTATGACAAAAATATACAACACTTCTTTGACACAGCACTCATGTTATATTTTACACTGGGTCAATCAGAAAGTTGCTTGCCATCTCTTTAGCAAAGAAATGGCCTATGCCAAAGTATTATCCAATTAAACTGCACCAGATAACTAATAGTCTCCTGATCAATCGGTTTGAATATTATAAAAAAGAAAGAAACCTAATTCTCTAGAGCACAAGTGGAGGTGGTGTTGCCATGGCAGTGCTGTTCCTCACAGGCAGTGGCTCTTCAAGCTGTCTGTCAAACGGAAATCTCATATGTAGTTCCACCCAATCCTGTGACCTTTTTGACATTGGTGTGTCTGCTGGGAGTTCCAGAAGGAGTCCCTAGATGGCAGTCACGTGCTTGGCCCTTTAGTTGCCCATTGACTTTACATTGACCAAGGTCCTCTCTACGTAGAGAAAATATAAAAAAGAAAAAGAAAACAGGAAGACATATTTGAAGTGGTTCTTTTCCAACTCTATTGTGTACTGTCATCATTTTCTGCCCTCTTTTAGAAAGGTAGAGATCCAAACATGTTCTAAATGGACTGAAATGTTACAAATGAAGGTAAGTTCATGAAGAAGAGGACAGTATTAAAGAAAGGTGAAAGGGATTATAGATTTGAGATTATAATACAGGACTCAAAAATAAAGAGTCTGTTTAGGGCCAGTTGAAAAAGCAGCCATTTGCCCATTAATTAAGCCTTACAAACACTATATATGTGCTATTAATATCAATTGATCTTTTTTTTGATGGGATTTATAAAAATCTATTTTAAATAACACTTTCTGTTGAGTCCTGTAATAAAATCATAATTTTAAGAGTAAACAATCATGCAGTCTGATGTTGGAAAAAGATCAAGTCAAAGAAAATATCAAAGAGAATAATACATTATGTAAAAATGATAGAGATTTAAAAGCATTATTTAAGCATAAAAAAAGAACACAAACAGAACAAAAAGAAATAAAAGGATATTCAATCATGATTATGGTATATTTCATTGATCGCTGATGCCATTATGATACCACGATGCAATAAAATGTACAGTATGCCAGAAGCAGATGCCATGCAAAATGTGTCATAAATAATATGGATGAACATGCATGTAGAAATTTGAACTGAAAAATGAAAATAGGTGGGGGGTGAGCAAAAAAAATGACCATTTATTTGGCTAACAGCTACAAAACCACAACATTTTTGTTTTCATCTCTGCACAAAGGAAAAAATAACAGTAATGGCAGAAATAAATGTATTAAAGTAAAAAAAAAAAAAAAAAAGCAGTACTCAAAACTGAACAAATAAACATAATACAACTGAAATCTCTTTTCTGAAGTCTCTGGACTCCACCGGATCAGAGGGCACATATCCAGACTGTTTAGTCTATACGTCATGTTCTCACCCTCTTATCTGGTTGGTTAAAAAAAGATTCTATATGTCATACCTTGTACCCAGATGTGGTGAGTCTGCCCTCTCCAGAGCGCTAATGAAGGCGACCTTCTGATGCGCATATGATGGTGAACGGGGCACAGATGTTGGGGAGTGATGTGTCTGGTGCACCGGAGAGCGGTACTGGTGTTCGGCTGTCCTGCTTGCACTGCCTCCATCAGTGTGGAGGGACGTAGTGGAAGTCCTTGGCACTCTGGCGAGCGAGGATGCAGAGGAACGCAGAACAGGTGTTTGGGGAGCGTATCCCACTACCCCAACTCCCATCAAATTATCCCGAGAGCCGCACACAGGAGGGGTGTGCTCTCGGGATCCGGGGCCTCTAGGGCCATTGGGGTAGCACGTCCCAGGTGGGAGTCCATAGGCGGCTCCACTGCAGGTGTCAAACACACCTGAATCATTGACATAGGCCACTGGTGGTTGTGCATGCCGATGCATAAGTTTCTCCCTCTCTTCTAGCTCCTTTCTCTCCTGAATGGAGGCCATGATGGTTTTGGAGAGGTTGTCGTAGCGGACGGGAGAGGGATCTCGGTCTCTTGAGAGTGGTGACTGCCGCCCGTACATCGCTCCTATGTGAACAGGACTATAGGATGGTGGACCGATGTACCGCTGAAGCTCAGGCCCACGCACATGACACGTTTTAGTAGGCAAGTAGGGTGAATGAAAACCCATAGACGGCACTCCCGGGTGGGCAGCGCACTCGCCCACAGCTGGCACAATGCTGGGGCTTAGCAAGCTATCGTAGGATAGGCTGCCATTGCGGCCAGATAATGTCCCAGGGGAGAAGACTCCTTTGTGAGCGGTGGAAATGACCGCTTGTGGTTTGCTTTGCATCTGGTCAGCCCTGTTCACTCCCTGTTTGAGACTGAATGAGCGAGATGTGGTGCTGAAAGAGTCCAGCTGGAAAGGTGAGGATTGGTAAGTTCGGTGGAGAGGAGTGCTGCGGAAGTCTGGCAAATCCAGATTCGGCTCTGAGCGGTAATCGTGACCTCTCTCCTCCAAAACTGCAGAGGGCTTACAGTTCTCAGACATTATAATCTGAAAACAAAGGACAATATTAGAGAGAGAAAGACAAAAACACATTTTTTAAATATTATATTATATTATATAATATTTGTTAAGAAATTAATTCTTTAAACTTTTGTTCAGCAAGGATGCATTAAATAGATTAAATGCATATGACAATCAAAACATGGTTAAAAAAAGATTTCAATTACAATTAAATGTCATTCTTTTTATTCATCAAAGTTTTCCAAAAAGAAAAATATCAATGTTTTCCAAAAAAATATAACTATTTTCCACAAAAATAGTAGAACAATGTAAATATATATATATTACTTTCTTGAGACTTTCTTGACACCTTTATCCAAAGTGACTTACAGTGCATTCGCGTATTTATTTTTTTAATCAGTATGTGTGTTCCCTGGGAACTGATTCCCTGATTTCATATTAGAAAGATTTCTGAAGAATCATGTGACACTAAAGACTGTAATGAGTAATGGCTGCTAAAAATTGCATCACAGAAATGAATTTGATAATAACATATATAATAGTCATTTTAACTGGTAATAATGGTACACAATATTACTGTTTTTGCTGGGGTTTTTTTTGAACAGATAAATGCAGAACTTTTATAAAAAAATAAAAAATAATAATAATAAAAAAAAATTCTCACAGACACCAAACTTTTCAACAGTAGTTTATATTATAATATATTATTCCAGAAAACATTGTTTTAGTCTGTTGTTCCCACCTTCTCTCCGGTTGCGTGATAGTGCACTTTAGGCATGGTACTGAAGGAAGGTTGGTATTTGTACATGGCTGGGGTGGACGGATTAGTCGGTTTGCTGGACAGGGAACTCTCTAGAAAACACGGCACAAATTAAATGAATGACTTGCTGCAATATGATCCAACACCAGATGGCAGTAGAAGTGCAGTTAAGAAACCAGATTCAACAACCTGGGTCCCACTGAATACACAGGCTCTCAATCATTTTTTTATGATCACATGCTAATAGTAATAATAAAAAATCTCACAAGACAAATACGTGTTCGAATACACAGACTAAATAATTACAAACGTAAATTAGTTACATTTGGTGCGGACTGCTTTAAATGAACCTGACTGGCTGTTTGTGTCACTTGCCTTCGCTGGAGGTGAGTTGACTCTTGAGCTGGTTGTAGCGCTCTGCTTTGGGCGGCAGAGGCGGTTGTGTGTCTATACTTTTATCATCCATACCATCCAGACTGGTCTTAGAATAAAGCATAAGAAAATCTATTTATTTTGGGAGGCTTGGTTTAGCCAGAGGCACCATATTATTAACATTATTCCTTTGAAAATGAGGACATTGACACGAGGATTGAAATCTAAATAATGAGACTGTATTGATGCAATGGCTGGTGTAGCAGTACTTACTACAATAACAGAAACGATTATACACAATTGAAATTCCAGGTTGTGGGCAGACAGAATTAAAAGCTTTTGCGGACTCACTTTGCTTCGCAGGATGTTACTATGGATACCATTATCACTGACTTTTACACTGATGTGTCGGTTAGAGAGGTCAGGGCGGATGAATGGTGGTTTCATGATGATGGGAATTTTCTTCCTGGGATCAGTGAAGTACCTGTGAACAGTGAACAAGATGCATGTATTAAATATTTTTAAATAAAGCATGTAAGTTAGTTCATGGGTCAGATTGAGTGTATATCACAATCACATGTAGGTTATGGAATGCTTAAAAAAGGTTGACAAAATGACAACAGTGCTACAATTTACCCATATACCCATGCATTTAATTGATTAGAAGTGAAAGACATTTTATAGTTACAGAAAACTTCTATTTATAGAAATGCTGATCTTTTGCATCTTTTGCTGAACGTTTTATTCAGCAAAGATTTTTCAACATCAGTCATTTTCAACATTAACAATAACAAGAGATGTTTCTTGAGTATCAAATCAACATATTCGATTGAATTTATTGATTGAAATTTTCATTTTTGGGTAAACTATTCCTATTATTTCTGTCTTGTGGGAAAAGGTTTATGTTTTTGTATATTTGTATTTATGTTTGTTTCTAGTAGTAGGGATTTTCCCTATGGGGAGTAAAGGTGTAAATTACCTAGATAACTCAGTATGTTGGGTAGGTTAAAGAAAAACTACAACTCCCACCATTGGACTACAACTCTCCTACCTGGCTTTCACAGGTGTGGTAATCACTGTAGATTGTCCTGATGTGTTTGAACACAGTTACGTTGATTGATACATTTATTGTCTGTATGCCATGGGGATGGTCGTTTGACTGAAAGCCTGGTGATTAAATTTGCTTTAAGGATTCAAGTGTGCAGACAGTTTATTTTTGGGCAAAAAGGTTTATAGCAACATCCTTTTGTTATGTTTTGGGCTCACAAAGGTTGTCCTCTATTGTTTCTGGAGAAGCCTTCACTAGTCTTAACAAGACATTAACTTTGGCTCTGATCGGTGTTTATACAGAAATCACTTTCTCTTCCCATTGTTTCACAACCTGATTCAAATATTCAGTACTACACGCTTTTCCTGCTCACAGTGTCATAAAACAGGCAAGAAAAACAGGACACAGTCTACCTTCCTATGGACCTCTATTCTTTTCAAACCCCTCCAGACTGTCTACTATGACAAACAACCTCTTATTTAACCTCTGAATGATCTTTTTAACTATTATACTAAATCTTAATGGCTTCACACATATTTCAAAGCATATTTTCTTCTTAAAACATTTGAGATTTTATAGTATACTGCCACACTGTCTTCATTACTGTTGTCGAGAGCACTGCATAAAATGTTCTTATATGCCATGGTGTCATTTTTATTTGACCTTATAATGTTGTTTTAATTTTGTACTTCAAGTCAGCATGAAATTCATCCATGCACACACACACACAATTTAACTGATCTTAAAAACAATCTTCACATCAGTTGGAAATGCCTTTCCAATGTTGACTAAAATATTTAAATTTTTATTGGTGCTTCATAGGTCATTTGTTGCATTTGCTAAAGCGTAATGGATTAAATCCTCTCTGTTTTGCAAATGTAAAATAACACAATCTAATGTAAATTCATTTAAAGTGAAGTGAAACACCCAACTGTGTGTTCAAAAACGAGCAAAAGATAGATCAATCAGCTGTCAGGGGCCGTGGAAACACACCGTGCCTGGTGTTACCACTCACTTTCACACATTTCTGGTACGTGTATGTATCTGAGACTCTCATTGATTACAGAATGAATACATCTGTGTGTGGAAGCCTGTTTTTTCTTTACCTAGAAGCAAGCGGACTGCATAAGACGTGTTTCACGTTGCCACGGAAACCCCGGGTGAATGGATTCACTCCTCCTCTGAACTTTCCTGTCACCTGAGAACAGACAGAGAGAGAGGAATCCTACTTACTGCAAACTGAAGAGTGTGGAAAACAACTGTCCTTGACCGACAGAACCGTGATGTGCGCTGACAATACCAGGCTTTGTAACAGATGGTTGGAAAGACATCAAGGTGATTCTGATTGGGTTTTCAACATGTGACCACAATTCTGCCTGCATAAGTGCGCATGTTGTTACACAAAACAGATTAAGATTTTAAGTGCCGTGTTATTTGGATCACCTGTTCGTTTGTGGTCCGTCCTCTAGCTACGAGAACCATGTGGAATCCAGTGAGGCCCATAACAGGGATGAAGAACAGGCCAGTCACACACATAATCACAAGCCTGGACAGCAGGAGAGTCAAGGAACCTATTGTGTTTTTCTGTTCTTGCTGAAAGAGAAATGCTGCACGAAGCTACAGCCAAGCAGAATCTTTTTGATTTTTAATACACAGCTGAGCACAGCAGAATTTTGAGCCAATGAGTTCTCACTGTGGGCGTGGCCACCCTGTCTTAAGGAAAATAAAAACTAAATACAAATAAAAGCTTATTAAAAATACAAATAAACACTGCCTTCAGCTGAAATTATGCTTAAAAACAACAACAAAAATAGTTTTCAGCCTAGAACATAAGAAGAACTAAAATGAATGATTCAATTGTTGTCAGATGCTACTGCTGCTTTCTTATCGAAAATTATTTATTTGAAATAAAAATCATCTGCGACATAAAGATCTTTATTGTAGGGGTGTAACGGTACACAAAAATCACAGTTCAGTACGTACCTCGGTTTTAAAGGGGGGGTGAAATGCTATTTCATGCATACTGAGTTTTTTACACTGTTAAAGAGTTGGATTCCCATGCTAAACATGGACAAAGTTTCAAAAATTAAGTTGTACGTTTGAAGGAGTATTTCTGTTCCAAAAATACTCCTTCCGGTTTGTCACAAGTTTCGGAAAGTTTTTTTCGAGTATGGCTCTGTGTGACGTTAGATGGAGCAGAATTTCCTTATATGGGTCCTGAGGGCACGTTTGCTGGAAGAGCGCGCGCTCCCATATAGCAGAGCAGAGAGAGCAGAGACATTCACTGTTCAGAGCGAGAGCGTCGCGAAATGTCACAAAAGGAGTGTGTTTTTGGTTGCCAGGCCAAGACAACCCTGCACAGATTACCAAAAAAAAACAGCATTAAGGGACCAGTGGATGGAGTTTATTTTTACAGAGCATCAACGGAGTTATGCAAGTGTTTGTGTTTGTTCCCTGCATTTCTAAAACGCTTGTTTTACAAACAAAGCCCAGTTTGACGACGGATTTGCGTATCGTTTATTTCTTAAGGATGATGCAATCCCAACGAAAAAGGGTCACGATTGTGTGCTGGAACCGCGGACGGTGAGTAAAACTGCTTCAAATATCTCTGCCTCCTTGTTAGTGCGTCCGCCTCCCATCGGAGACCCGGGTTCGAGCCCCGCTCGAGCGAGTCCTTGCTGCTGCTGCTCTCGTTCAGTTTCAGTCTTCACAGCTGTCACAGCTTTCAAAAGCTCTCAACGCAACTGGCGCTCGTGATTCTTTAGCTCCGCCCACACGTCACGCCTCCAGGCGCTCGTGTTTTTCCGGGAAAAATCGGTACAGACTATCTTTCTCTTATGAATATAATAAAACTAAATACTTTTTGGAGTTATGAAGGATGCAGTACTACTCTATAGGTACTCAAGATTAACAGGATATTGAGTGAAAACGAGCATTTCACCCCCCCTTTAAAGTCACGCTTCGGTTAATTTTCGGTACAGTAAGGGAAAGAAATGCAAACATTAAACTGCAGGTTGTTTATTACTATACTCTTTTTTTTTTTTATACTTAAAAAAAATATATATATATAAAATAAAAAAAAGAATAAGAAATAAAATACTGCTGCAAAGTTCTCCACTAAATAAAATACTCTCAGTCTCAAACCAAAATCATATAATAAAATATAATGAAAAATATAAATAAATAACTATGATTACAGTGCAAAATTACCAGTCCCAGCTTGTAGGCCTGCTTCACCAGAACCGTGCCTGATGCGGCGCTGGCGTGCTGCTGCTGTAGAGGGAGGCCGCCGACAGACCAGGTTCTTGTCTTCATGACAACAATATCAACTTTTTTTACACACCTACGCCTACTGATAAAGGACACCGTCAACAGTATAGACGGCAAAATAGAGTTTGTTTGACAGGTGCAATATTTGAAAATCGATAATTATTTATTTATTTTTTAAATTACATTAATATCTGAATTGATGTCAACCAATAGACTTTCAAATATCAAAATGTCATGAATTAATATGTATTTGTATACAAAATGACATATAAACATATTTTTAGCATGCACGTGTTTTCCGCGTGGCTCAGTCTGCAAGCTCTAACCTGTTAACATGGGAGCCGAATTAAAAACAAACACGCCACGCGGCTGAGACGCTTGCGCCACGCATCCAGTGTGTTGCCAGCCGAATCAGCTGCAGGGCGGGATTTGCGCTGAACGTGGAGACTTCCGCCACTTAATATGTTCATTTGGAAACACGAAAATGTACTTATGTTCCGCGCACAAAATATTGCATTGCGTCATTCGGTACACATGTGCACCGTATCGAAAGTCCTGTACCGAAATGGTCCGGTACGAATACACGTACCGTTACACCCCTACTTTATTGTCATTTCAATGAATGTATCCTTGCTCAATAAAATGACCAATTTCTTTAAAAATAGAATCCTATTTCTGAACAGTAGTGTATAGCCACTGCCACACATTTATTAAATATAACTAAATGAGCTTTCATCATAGTTGCTATCATAATTGCTTCTCATTGAAGGATACGTCACAGTGGTGTGGAGCGCACTCAGACTCTCAAGGTGGTGTAAGACAAACAGCAGGCCAAAGGAAAACACGCCCACCATGTGAACACTTAGAGACAGCAGAAACAAGAAGAAGTAACGATAATTCCTCCGGCCTATGCAGTTGTTCACCCATGGGCAGTGATGGTCAAAGTCCTACAGTGAGAAGAAAAGTATGTGTTTGTTTGTGAGAGCGCTGGCATTGTGATGATTTTATATGAGGCAGGAATGTTGGTCTGTGTGTTAGTATGCATCTCACCTCCACACAGTTGTCACACACACTGCAGTGTGAGCAGCGAGGAGGTCTGTAGAAGTGGCACGTGGCACACCACTTCATCCGGACCTGAATTCCCTTTATCTCAACGTTTTTATAAAGCGGAGCTCGGAAATCATCGTCTTTGTCTTCGTCCTCATCCGCTGGGAAACAGACATTTCAGTGTTCACATCAATAGTGTGTGTGACTTGCAATTTTCAGAACGTTCTAATCAAGAACCTACTGTTGGATCTCCAGACATGTGAAACAAGAGAATGGATGGAGAAACCTAAACTACGACCGGATCATACCTCTGGGAAAGACTCCAGGATCCATGAAGGTGGCCATGCTGAAGTTGGCCAACACAAATAGAAAGACGATGCCATTGTATAGAGGCACAACAGGAGAGATGGCTTTGGTTAACCACGGACACCTGAGAGGATACGAGAGAAACAGAAGAAGGATTATCATCTAGAATGCTAAAGCTCAAAAGACCGCCCTGTGGTAGTTCAGGCTTTTTTTTCTGAACATCCATGTTCATTCCTGCAATATTTTTGCAACAGAGAGATTCATGCAAACCTCAGAAAACTTCTGAACCTTCTGGCGGATCAATGACAGAAATAGTCAAATGTAAATCAAAATCAAATGTAAATCAATCAAATGTGTGTGTGTACACTGCCAGCTCTACATCGTGATATCTGTCAGCCACTGGCGATGGATGATGGTAACGTCTGTCGACCCAACCCTACCGTTTATGCAGGAAAGCAACTACCAGCGCCCGATCCACGACTAGTTGTCCTACCATAGCTTTTCTCATAATACACCCTCTGACCGGGCTCTGCTCAGGTTTTATTTAACAGGCAGAGCCAAGCATATATATATTTGTGCACTTCTAAATTTGAACCCCTATTGGAGTCTATTACACTTCTTGTAGTCTTAAAGAACAGGACTTTTTCTGGCCAAGAACCACCCACCCAGACAGGAGGACTCCATTTGACTGACGTCTAAAGTGACCAAGCACATTTATTTTGGTTTCTACATGTCATCTAGGGGTAGATAAATCTATAATGCATTCATTGTATGACCACTATGCAACCATTCAAAGAACGTTTCAGCAGATTACATTTCTGCGTATTGAAGCAACAAGGCACTCAAGGCCATGCTTTAACAGTGATTTGACCGGATTGATTTGATACAGACAGCACTGTTCAACAAATAAGCACATTTAATTATAGTACCAATTAGAATAATGAAAATATTGTTTAAGTAGTCCAGTCCATTAAGTAAGTTACAGTCCATTAGCCTAACTGCAGGAGTTTATTTTTGCCAAGCAACAGTTATAAAGGCTATTCCATACAGGAGCTTCGAACACACCTCATCCAATCAGAATTTAAAGCTAGAATGATCCATAACTCTCTATCCACTCCTGCTACCTCTATTCTCTCTCGGCAGGCAGTAGATCACACTAATATTCTGTCGAACCCTGAGGGAAAAGCACTAACTCATAGTCCGTCTGCATTGGAGGAATGCCAGGCTCCTTGGATAGCTGAAGGCTGCCACCTTTATCTCACTGATTCGATATTCCATTCAGTTTTCTATTCAGTTCGCCGTTTTCTTCATTTTAATCAGAGACCTAACAACGACACTCCTGAGAATACAAAGTAGTAATGAAGTGGAAGGTGAGAATGATAAAGAGTCCAGATGCACCCCCCTCAGACACAACAGAGCAAAACTGATGGAATAACTATTCCTTCATGTATAATCCAATCACAAACAGACGACCTCAGAATCAATCCACGCTGTGGGCAAAGAAAAAAAAAGACCAGTTTTATCGGCCGCGTGAGTATCTCCTTGGGGGTAAACAAGAACGTCAGGGGAATTATGGTATAAATAAACTGCCTGTGAAATGCATTAACCCTTGATCTGTACAGGCCCTTCATCTGAATGACAGTTCAGAGATTTTTATTAGGTTAAGGTGGTTACATTATTTCTTAGTATAATGTATTTCTTGCACATCAATCCCAAGAACAGACTAAAGGCTTGTTGGCCACACAAAGAAACATTTTAACAGTGAGAATAAGAAATGTTTCCAGAGCAGTAAATCAGCATATCTGAATGATTTCTGAAGGATCATGTGACACTGAAGACTTGATAAAGCAGTTACCATAATAAAAATATTAAAACCAAAAATGTATGTATTGATAATGTTACTTTAAAAAAAATGTATTAATTAAATGCTATCCTTTTGCTAAAAAAAAACAAGAACAACTGACAATGACAGCAACTGTCAAGTCAAGAGAATGTTCCGATGTAACATGCTTAAAAGCGTATGTCAATTGTGTGAATGTAAATGTATACTCTTCTGGGGAACACTTTCGGATGTAGTAAACGATTTCTATGCACCTTGTTTTGTGGAAAGAGGAATTTTCATATTGAAGCCCTCTACAAAGTGTTGCACACTATATTGGAAGCACATTCTCATTTATTGGCAAGAAAAGCTTCTGAGTCTCTCATTGGACATGAAGCAACAAGTCAACAAATTCATCAATCTGCTCTATGAACATAATTTTGTTGAGAGCCAAAATGTCATAGTATGCCTATTAAACAACATAACTAAAAATATTTATGAAACAATCTGTGCTTTATTTCTTAAATCTGTTCTCCATGGATGCTCCCTCTAAAGATCAAACCAGCAAACCTTGTGTAAGTGTGTATCCTAAATCAAGCATTTACACACTCCCCTCTCTAGCATGATCCCCTTATTGTAGTGTAAATTACACAGGCATTTTAACAACCCACGGGCTGTGCTGGAGGGGTGTATAGTAGGTTTAATTTAGGCCATTCCTTGCAGTGTGTCTAACGCCTAGCTGCTACAAACATTAGCATATCTATGCCAGAAGCAATCGCTCTAAGGAGCCATCTATCCAAGTGGATTATAATATGCCGACGATATCAATATAGATAAAAGGAACAACCCTGTCAATAACAGCTTTAGGGATGAAAAAGCTAATAAACCCGTGCTAGTTAATTCATAACTATGATTGTGAGATAAACAGAAAAAATACATTCAAAAATGCTAAAAACATGCAGAAAAAGAGAGAGACAGACAGACGTTGCGACCCCAACAATTCTAGTAATTTAATAGATGTAGCAATAATTATAATATATATATAGGAGAGAAGCTATTTATTAGTGGTGTGGCGCCTGATATTACAAACTTACAGTTGTAAAATTAAATGAAAGAATAATAATGATTAAAAAAAAACATGCTAGAAACTGTGCAGGGAAAAAAATAGAGAGATGGACATCACAGCCCCAAGAAATAATTTAAATGATTATTTAATAATTTACATATACATTTAATACTTATATAATAATAATTGTTATAGATGTCTTAACCACCACTAATCAATGTTTTCTGCTGGGATCTGACCTGACAGAAAGTCACCAACCCCCCCAAACCTCCCCCTTCCTGTAGTAAAGAAAGTGACGACAGAGATCCCACTGACTAGAAAAATTACGAATCTAAGTCCTAAAATAGAGGAAAAAGCTTCTGAAGTTCCACCTATCATATCCACCAGAAAGTTTCTTTATTGAAAATAGAACATCAATGCTTGGTATATGTTTGTTGTGGACACTTTTGTCCTCACATTTTCTGCATGGATGCCATCATTCGGCTTGCAGAGATAAGGTAGTCTTCACAGCTGAATTCACATCTCTGTTCTTGTTATTCCAAAGCACTCTGGGCAAATTAGTGAACCATAGGAGTCCTGTATCTGCAATAAATACTCCATTGCTCAACGTGTATGAAATTTGTGTATTATACTGGAGCAAAAGAGTCCAGAAAAAAAAAAAGATGATGGTGATGGACTTGAATGCAGGAGATCATTAATCAGTCAAACAGATGCTTACTGAGGGAATGTTGAGGCGCTAACGTGTGGTGAACAGATCCACCCTGGAGCTTCTGACAACAGAGAAATGAAACATGTTATTCATTTAAAGGACTTCCTGTACTAAAAGAAAAATGTTTGCCCTACATTTCCCTCATTAGAATCTTATGAAAATAAATGACCACTCCTGAGAGCAAGGTAGTGTGTGCGTCTGGGTCCAAAATTAACACCTGCCAAGCTTCAAATGGCAGTTAAAGTGCAATTTTAAAATGCAACTTCAATTGTTTAAAGGAACAGTTCACTCAAAATTTAAAAGTGCTGAAAATGATCTCAACCTCAGGCCATCCAAGATGAACAAGATGCAGTGAGAAACGCAAACACAGATCAACCCTATATTAACCCACTGGCAGACACATCTCCCCTACACACTTTAATATTAAAGCATCAGTCAAAACACACCCGAAGGGAGAAAAGCTCCCACAGATACAGCCACAATGCCGTGAACACAAGTCAAAATTTACAGAAGAACTATTCCCCGCATAATCTCACCAGTCTAAAAACTACAAGCACAATACCACTTGGTACTCAATAGGCATTATTGAATGTGATCCACATCAAAGTGATTATCTTCACCGCTAGCCCTTTAAACAATTTAATAATGAGAGTGAATCCGCCATAAATAAGGTCACAAAGGCCCGCCGGTCTATTAATCATGCTCTGAAAGGACATCCAGCTCTTTCCCTGCAAAGATCTGCTTAAAACAGTAGAATACCCCCAACAACAGCATCTTAAACTGGTCTGAGCTAAACAGAGGGGTGAATTTGAACAAATACGACTGGGTCAGATTTAGCCCTGAAGGAATCAGTCCCAAACATCCTCACCAACAGCCTCCGTAAATATCTTGAACCATCATATCCTTAAAGACTCGATGCAAGTTTATACACATCCACAGGTGTGCCGCTCAAGCACACACACGGTTACATTTAAGTTCTGTCCTGACAGTGCATATCTGAGTGGCAGTTGTTGGCTATTCTCACACACATTCCTTACCAAGCATATTTTAAGCCCAGACTGCAGCTGCTGTGGTTACATGCGTGGCAAATCTCGGACAGTCAAAACCAGGCCAGACATCGAAAGCAGGGCAGATTCGTGTAGAAACAACTACAGATTATACCGTTTGATCTTTTTCTCTTCAATGTCTTGCTAATTTAATTGGTGTCAGCTCTGATTTAAGCATCCCATTAAAAAAATAAATAAAAAAAATAACAAATTGACTATTATCCTTAATAAATGTGCTGGGTCTTTATCAGGATAGATTGTAGTTTTTATTTGAGTAATGACTGCGAATACACTTATAATGTTACAAAAGATTATACACTTATAATACACAAAAGATTTCGGTTTCAAATAAATGCTGTTCTTTTGAACTTTCAATTCACCAAAGAATCCTGAAAAGGATCACAGTTTCCACCAAAGTATGAAGCAACCATTAAAAACATTGATGATAATAAGAAGTTGCATACGCATGACACCGGCACCTTAAAATGATTTTTAAAAGCTCAGCTGACACTTGACACAAAATTCGGCTTTGTCATCACAGGAACAAATTACATTTGAAAATATTGGCTAATAAAATAGAAAATTGTGACATAAAATTGTAATAGTATTTCACAATATTACCATTCTAATTGTATTTTTAATCAAATAAATGCAGCCTTGGTGAACACAAAATATTACCAACCTCAAACTTTTGATTGGTAGTGTAAGGAAGATTAGAAAGCATATAGCAAATCATTTAATTAAGTAAATGATTCAGTCACAGACAAAAAGACTCTCATACTCACACCACCTCCTGGCCTAATGGTGAACTTGCTAGAAACTGTCACTGAATAAATCAGAATAAATCTCTCTGACGCACTGATTTAAAAGATTTGAGTAACTAGTTCTTCAAAACCTTCAGCAAGCACACATGAGATAAGAATAAAACCCCATCCATTCTCCCGACACCTAGGCATTTAGATGGGCTTGGAGAATGACTCAGATGGAGTAGCTGCCAAGTACTGGGACTTAATATCTCCTTTCTCCTTGACCTTAAGAGACACAGTATTTATTTGTGTCTTATCTACTAAAACTACACATATTTGTCATTTGCACACTAACACGAGTATCCAGATACACACATGCAATCTTTCTTCAAACATACCGTTGAATAGTTTCAAGTAGTTGGAAAACAGTCCTCAACCATTTTCTAGCCACTTCCTAAACGGAAGTCCAGACAGAATGAGCCTAAGTGAGAGAGGGGGAAAATCTGAACCGTCAAGCATTGTTTACTCAACTGCTGCTAAGTGTCAGACTCAATACAGCTGAGTGTTTGTGATAAGATAAGGTCTAGGAGACAAATACCAGCATTTCTATAAACCTGTTCAACAGAATGAAGAGGTCAAAAGTCACTGTTCTAAAAACTGATGTGTGTCCACCACATTTTTCATAACACTACACACACACACATATGGTGTTATATATTTTTTTAATCTTTTCTTTCATTGAGATGCTATGACATTTCCATTCATATACCACATGAGCACCATAGCTTAATATGTCAAGAGTGTGCTACCCTCTATGCCACAGCTCTGACATTAAATACTGTCAGTTTGGCTCTGTTCTCATTGTGTTTTTGATTAGTGCATGAGTAGGTCTGTTCCTGGATCATTTCCCACCGAGTTACACAATCACGTTTTGGTCTAGCAGAACTTCTTTCCTTCTGATTTACTGCTTTCTCAACATAGCTTCACGCATATTAAAAACACATTAGGCCCGATCTACACACACTACGCCAGCACACAAGCACATATAGTGGGAACAGAATCATTGCGAGCATGTACAGAGCAGGAGACTGATTTACTATCACGTTTGACGTTGGACGTTTCGCTGCGGTGGAAAACAGCAATTTATCGCAACACTCGCTGTGGTAAACTGCATCTGGAACACAAATGTGGCAGAACAGTACATCCTTTGATAAATATGGCTGTAATGTTGACTAAAATGTCTTCACATAGGAATAAAAATGTGCACAAATGCACTATGAATTAAAGAAGATCGCAAGGTTAAAAAATACTAATGGTGACAGCTTGGTAAGATTACCTTCCTTCCTGTCTGTTTGCTCATGTTGATCACACACCTAAATTAAATGAGACCATCCAGTTGGATGTTTCTGTATGTAATAAAAAAGACTGCAGAAGATATCGCCTGTCATGGCCTGCATCATCAAAGCAAGGCGGGGGTGAGGGAGGGAGATAGACCATCAGAACAATGAGGAGCTTTCACAGGCTGTGGGCTGCTAAGAGACACAATAACTCCCTTTAGCAATCAGGACTCACAACAGACAGTCTATCCATCATGAACTACAGAGGGAGGGATGAAGATGTGGAGAGAGAAAGATCGTATAAGTCTGTGAATATGATTATGAAGCAAAAGAAAATGCTTTAAGTTGTATGATTGGCTCTGCTCCAACAGATCAGAACTAGCTACTTAAAACTATGAACACACAAACACACACAAAAACGTGATCTGACTTGATTGCTTACTTGTAAAAAAGGAAACAGTCTAATGAATGATGTGCTGAACAAAGATATAGAGAAAGACAGAATTAAAGAACAACATATAGAAGTATTCATAGTCCAATAATTAGACTCAATGTGCTGGATGTGCTCGGATTGTCCAAAAGGTTGACGTAAAGTGGCTTTTCTAGGAACAATGAAATGACAACCATCTGAAGTTTGAAACTCCCTGTCAGATGTAACATAGGGTAAATTGTGTTTTAAGAGACTGGTTAAAATGATTACTGTGTGTGTGCGTCTGAACCAATATGGTATATGGTCATGTAAATGATGTTATTTTTCAAAAGTACTAGTCATTTATTTGCGTATAAGACTTTTCTAAGAGAAAAAATTGTGCACGCACCTGTAATTAAAGGCTAAGGCATTGCTGAAAATCTGCAATATGATATAATCTCTACTACTAACTTTATGACAGTCTAAGTCTTGCATCAACAGTCTAGAAATACATCTAAAATTCTCAAATAAGCATATTTTGCAAAACTCAGCAAATGTAGGTACGGCGTTCCGACTTACTGTACGAATGCGTGGCACAACTTACAGTAAGTCAGAAAAAACAACTATATAGTTATAAATAGCTCACCACACGTGCCTGTTCAGACACACATGGTTTTCAAGTCAAGTGTGCCAAATTAAGTGCCAAATAAGCTGGCATTTCAGTGAGCTACAACAAATGTGTGAAGCTCAGAGCATCCAAAATAGAAGATAGCATTGCCCAAATTGGCATTAAATTTCAAGAATGAATCAGGACTGTTTCAATGGCCATACCCAAACATTCAAACACATGCTCCTCATCTGGCATGAGTAATTGGCCACATTCACATAATGTTCAAAAATATCTCCCCATATGTGCGTTCTACTTTTATACTATAAGGGACATGCAGCCTCTCTCTCTCTTTCAGCCAATCTGATCTAACTCCCATAATGTTTCAACACCAAGCTGAACCTACAGTACACACACACACACACACACACACACACACACAGAGAGAGAGAGAGAGAGAGAGAGAGAGAGAGAGAGGACACCTCCTTATGCCCAGAATAACCCTTTGCTTCCTGTTAATCTCTGCTGAACAGGTGCTGCTATTTACAACATACAAATACATTCATTCCAACAGAGGAATGAGGGACAGTGAGACGGAGATGGTGAATGACATGAACAAAGCAGAAGAGAAAGTCTCATAACAAAGATAGAGAAATCTCTCTCTCCAGCAATCTCATCTCCAGCCTTCTTGGCAATAAACTGTGTACTCCAAACAAAATAAAGCAGAAACTGTCAAACGAAAAAGAAAAGCAGTCCATAATGTTATACATTGTTGTTAGCTAGAAAAGCTAAATTTGTCAAAGCAAAATTTAAAGGTGAATGTTTTGAGAATTGTACATCTTATAAACCAATTGAGATTGAAAGATTGAGGGACAGACACTATAGACAGATAAAGAGATAGATGGACAGAATTACAGAAAAATAAACAGAATGATAGTCGGATGGATAGTTAGAACGATAAGACTACAGACAGACAGACAGACAGACCAACAAAGACAGAAGGACAGATAGAACAATAGATAGACAGAACAATAATAATAAGAGAGATAGAAAGATAGAATGACAGAACAGAGAACGATAGACAGATGGAGTGACAGATAACATTAAAGAAAGATCGAAATGACAGACAGAACACCAGAAAGATAAAAATGACAGACAAAACACTAGAACAATACATAGCACAGAAAGACAGACAGACAGAGAACATGAATATATGCAACAGGTGCAACCGATAAGAGATGATGTTGAATAATGTTTTTCTTTAGCTGAGATTTATGGATAAAACTGCATGACCACAGCAGTCAATTTTACACAGGAGATCTTAGAGTGTTTAGGCACTAAAGGCTATTATGTTCAACAAACCAGATATCCTTGACCTGAGTGACTCAGAGAGTGTGAATATTATGCAAGATAGATAATCTGAGTGCGTGGTCAAGTCAAGACACCTTTATTTATATAGCACTTTATACAATACTGATTGTGGCAAAGCAGCTTTACAGTGTCAAATAATTCAAGAGGACAATGACAAAAAAGTCATTTATCCAGCTAAAGTCAGTTCATTGATGATTCAGTGATGTCATCATCCAGTTCAGATCTCTTCCAATAGTGTCTGTGCAGTCAGTCAGTCGTCCCCAACTAAGCAAGCCAGAGGCGACAGTGGCATGGAACCAAAACTCCATCGTGTCAGAAATGGAGAAAAAATCTTGGGAGAAACCAGGCTCAGTCGAGGGGGTAGTTTTCCTCTGGCCTGATGAAATCAGCATGGTGTGGTTTAATTCCAGGCTGCAACACCGGTCAGATTGTGCAGAGGACTTTTCTGGTTCCTGTGGTCTTGTGCTGGTGGTCATCAAGGTGATGAGGTCTTCTCCGTGGATCCTTCTCTGGGGCGCTCACTCACACAGACTGAGGAGGGCAGTTATTTGTAATGTGAACATAATAACTGAAGGAAAAACTAGATTTTGCATCTTATGAAGAAAAAGTACTACTTGCACTTGCAAATCTGGCCATGTGTTGTACGGGTTTGCCAGCGTGTTGCTAAACTCTGAGTGAGAGCTTTTTAGTGTGTTGCTATTGTTTCCTATCAAAAAGCGTGTATTTCCAAGCATGAGCAATAATTATAAATAGCCCACATATATATTTAAATCTCTGCCAGAACATGCTCAGAAATATTATTTGCGCAAACATAATGACCATATTTAATCAAAATAAAATCAAAGACACAGGAAGTTTGTTTCCTTTGAAGTTTTTGGTTTTAATTTGCATCTAAATCAATGCTGCCACGATATGATTTTGCATGATAAACCCATATACTCATTAAACAAAGCATGAATGTGTGAGGTGTCCTATCAATGCATAACAAAGGGTTAAATAGCACAAAAACGCCCACTGCAATTAGTGCAGCATGCAGACTTAACACAGCCTCTTGCAGGGAGAGTGTATAAAACTGAGAAGAGAAGGAACAGATGAGGAATGAACTTAATCACTGTCTCTCTCAGACCTAAATTTCCTCTCCATCTACTTTATCTAATCTACTCATTAAGAAGTGTCCGAGTCATATCCCCCACACAAGAACAGTAGGAAATCAGCAATGACGGCTCAGTGGAAATCTCTTCAGTCTCAAGCAGGAAGTGCATTTGTTCCAGCAGGAGATGCTGAAAGACGAGAGAGAGAAAGATAGACAGTTTACTCTGGCACTTCTGAAATCACCTCCTCTCTCTTTAGATCAGGATGATTGACATCTCACCTAGATCAACAACAAATCAAAAATGTGTCAACTCAAGTTAAAGGAATAGCACACGTGGAAATGAAAGTTTGCTGAAAATATATACTCACCCTCAGGCTATTCAAGATGCAGATTAATTTGTTTCTTCATCAGAACAAATTTGGAGAAATTTAGAATTACATCACCAATTGATTCTCTGCAGTGAATGGGTGCTGTCAGATTGAGTCTCTAAACAGCTGAAAAACATCACACAGTAATCCACATGACTCCAGTCCATCAATTACCAGCTCAATTTCCAAGTCCTCCATATTATTGCTTTCTCCAGCAAAAACATTTGTCTCATCTAAATCAGGAGAGAAATATGCACATATCAAGCACCGTGCAAGCAAAAACAGTCTACTGGATGAACCATTACTATGGATTACAGATTCATTTTTAAGATAGAAACAAGTTAAAACGCCTTAATGAAGGCCTTAATTTCTTACAAATTCAGAGCTTTTTGATTCACAAGACATTAATTGATGGACAGGAGTCATGTGGATTACTTTTCTGTAATATATTATAAATAAGCAAATGTTCAAGGAGAGCAGAGCACCATAAACTCAAATAAATCTAGTTTGAGCGACAAATGGAGAAAACGTGAAGACATGAAGACCACTGCGTGACTGCAGCATCAGCTGACGCTCAGCTGATCTTAACTCCTCCCACTACTAAAAAAATCACGGTTCGGTACGTACCTCGGTTTTAAAGTCACGGTTCGGTTCATTTTCGGTACAGTAAGGGAAAGAAATGCAAACATTAAACTGCAGGTTGTTTATTAATATGATCTTTTTTTAACAATTTGTTTACTTTTTTTATACTTTTTAATAAAATATATATAAAATAAAAAAAGAATAAGAAATAAAATACTGCTGCAAAGTTCTCCACTAAATAAAATACTCTCAGTCTCAAACCAATACCATATAATAAAATATAATGAAAAATGTAAATAACTATGATTACAGTGCAATATTACCAATCCCTCAGATTCCGTTATTGCGTTGGACCGATCGGAATTAAGAGCAAAGGTCTGTTTAAATGCCAACGGGAGCTGCGTTTTAATTACAATCATTTTTTTCCCTAGTTGTAGTGATGTTCACACTCGCGTGATGCCTAAAACCTTAGGCCGGTGACACACTGGCATATTGTACCTGTCAAACATAGTCTATTTTGCCGTAAATACTGTTGACAGTGTCCTTTATCAATAGGCTTTATATTTATGTTCAACAAGAAATATAGATATTGTTGTCGTGAAGACAAGATCCTGGTCTGTCGGCGGCCTCCCTCTATGTCACCTACAGTAGCAGCAGCGTGCCAGGCATGATTCTGGTGTGTAAAGACAAAGAAAAGGCAAAGCAGCTCTCACGCAACTGACACGCAGCAGAAACGCCATGCTCACGCCACACAGCCAGTGTGTCACCGGCCTTAGAATCAGCTGCAGGGTGGAATTTGCGCTGAACGCGGAGGCTTCCGTCATTTAATATGTTTGTTTGGAAACACGAAAATGTACCTATGTTTCGTACACAAAATATTATGTTCTGTCATTCGGTACATATGTGCACCGTACCAAAAGCCCTGTAACGAAATGGTCCGGTACGAATACACGTAACGTTACACCCCTAGAAGATATATAAGATCATCCGTACTCACACTTGCCATAGTCTGTCGCACAGACATGCACTTACCCTCCCCCATCCCCAACTCCCCCTTATGCAGATACATGATTATTAACTGCTCGCTTATGGAGACATATCATCTACCCTGCTCACATTGCTCAAATTGTTCAATAGTTCACAGTATTCACAGTACGGTGTTATGCTACTGGTATATGTAACTGCATATTAAAATATCTGGCAATGGGCTAGGTGCACAAGATGGCGCCGTGAGCTTCAGTGATGCGAGTGTGTGCATACTTCTGGTCTTGCGACGCTGGCATTTACTGTAAGGGAAACTTTAGATACGAAACTTGGTTAAATGTATACAATTAATAATTTTCAAATTTAACAACAGATAGTGGTATATCAAAAACATAGGGAAACATCCTCCCTACATTTTTGCGTACCTCTGTGTGAAAAATTCATCAACGTGGAGATTGCTTTATTCTTCTGTTGATTATGAGGATCAGCGTCAGGTTAATCAGTCCACAGGGATTTCTTCTTTCCAACACAAACTACTCAAATATACAATACATTTTCAAAGAGCTGATTTTGTTGTTACGTAAGATCAAGGTTTCTGACTGTCAAACGAGATGCACAGAGATTTCTGATAAAGCATGTTTTATTAACTTTATTTGATAACATAATTTATAACTGTAACTGTACAATTAAACAATGTAATTATGGTAGGTTTGCATTAATTAAAAGATCGCTGTTTTGATTCATGTGTTTTTATCAATGTTTATTTGTTTTTTGAAAGATCTGAAGCATATATCATTATATGTCTATGAGCAGAGCATGTATATTGTTATTATTTTGCATTAATTATCAGATAAAACAGATATTACAATTAGTCATGTATTAGTTAACGGTGTAAAATAATAAAATATGTTGTGAAAATAATGATGAAACAAACTGATGTATGTTCACAATGGAGAAATGGATCATTATGAAGATAAATCGCATCCAACGTTTCACGAGGTAAATATTTCATTAAAAAAAAATCAAACCTCAGTGAAGTTTTCCTGTGGATACTGTAGCTCAGACCCTTAAAAGTGAATCCTGCTGCCAAATATAAAGTTTAGGACCTCGACAATATTTTCACTCAAACAGAGTGGTCCTGACTGAAATATAAATGAAATCACCTTCAGCTTTCCCGAAAACTATACTCTCATAATAATATGTCATATGAATAACTGCCTCTGGTCCTCCCATAATTGCTCCCTTCCAGTTTTCTCAATTCAATATGTCTCAATTCTGACATTCTATAATGGTCTCCACTGCCCAAAGATCAGCCTCAGAGCTGTTCAATAAGATCTGATGAAAATAAATACACACTCTCTGTAACAGAAGAAATAACTGCAGGAAAAAAATGCCAAGCTTTATTTTCGCAGTGACAGGTTTTGGGTCAGAGGTTAAATGGCAATAAAACACATTCCTAAATGCCACATGGGAGACATTCTGACACTGTAATAAAATATCTTGCAATTTATTCTGGAGCCCAAATATATTGTAGACAGAAATTTTAGTCTAATCATCTTTCTTTCAAGAGCAGCATATTATCAGGTGAACAATTTGAGAGAAACTGCAAGAGCAGTATTGAAAATCTCTAATCACTGCTGAGCTTTCCCTTAACAAGTGATAATATATTAGCATAATTAAGAGCCAAATTTAGCAAAGATTTTACTGAGGGATGAGATACAATCTCAGGAATAGAAATACTCTTCAGATGTGCTCTCCTCATGGGTTTGTTTCACTTCAAAAACTCTGATGGTGCTTTAGTTAAAAGTAAATCTTGAGTCCCTTAGGCATCAGCAAGCAATTTTTCTCCACAAGTAGCAGTATGCAAAAAAACAACAACAACAACAACATTTTGTATGTAAATTATCTAGTTTTTGAATAACATACGATCTACTGGCATAGTTCAAGCTGGGAGAAGAATACACAAAATATCCAAAACTAAACAATCTCTCAAGAATAAGTTGGTTGTTAAGAACTAGTTGATAACATGAGGAGACATACTATTCAAATGTTTGGGTTTGGTAAAAAAAAAAAAAAATGCTACTATTAATAAGCAAACATGTTTTAATTTAATTGAGTTTGTAACAATCTGCATCAAGTTATTCATCTATTTTTGCCCCCTTTAAAAAGCTAGCCAATCTGATAAAACTGATAAATTCATTAAAAAATAAACCTAAACGCTCAAAAGAATTTTTATTTTTTTTTTCATCTGATTTGAGAATGCACTTTTAAGAATATATATAAAATATATAAATTATATAAATAATAAAAGAATACTTTTAAAATGTAAAACGTAAAACTTCAGGGTTTTGCCTGCATTACACACACACAAACACACACACACACACACACACACACACACACACACACACACACACACAGAAAAACACCTTGAAATACTCTCACAGCCTCACAGCAAGAGGAACCTCAGCGGAGACAGAGTGTTCAAAGCTGCACACAACTTAAAGACAGACAGAGAGACAAAGAGGAAAAAATGGATACTCTTGAGTACAGTGACATAACGAAGAGAACGACGGGAATGAAAGCAGGATTTTGGGAATTTCAGACATATTGTTCTGTAGGGACAGACAGTAGAAAGCGTAATATCTTCCCATGAGAAGAGTTAAAGGAGTCAAGGAATCATGAGGTGTGTGTCAAAGAGACGCTCTGCTTTCTCTCCCCGCAGATGCACACAAAAATAGGACACCAAATCTGAGCGCAAATGTCAGTGAATGCTGAGCTCCAGAGAGAGAAACAGTAGAGTGACTGTACACAGCCAAATCAGCACAAAATCTGAAAGAGATTGACAGACTTCACTTTTCTGTAGAGCTTTTATAGAAAGTTTCAGGACTTCAGTATTCACATGCTGTAAAACTTTATCAGTCCCCTAATAGAAATTCAGTTCTTTCAATATTCTGCACATTAACCAAAGCACAACGGGAGAAAATGGGGAAAATATTGGTTTATATAAAATTCAGGCTCACACAGATTCTTACTTTTAGTTATCAATAACACATTAGCACCAACTATTTAGAGTAGTGTAGTACTTTTTACCTTCATGGAACATATTCTATGATATTCTATCAGAAATAAATAAATAAAATGTATTTCAAACTCTGTTAGTAATATTTTTAAATATATTAAATATTTATAATATATTGAAATATAAAATAGTTATTTGAAATTGTAATAATTATTCACAATATTGGTGTTTTAAATGCATTAAAAAAATAAAATAAATAAATTGCAGCCTTGGTGAGCATAAAAATCTAATTTGCAAAACATGAAAAACATTTGAATGGTAGTTTAAATGCAAAACTAAAAAGACATACTGATATGCTTGAAATCAACAATTATGTTGTGTTTAAGCTGGCACACAACATTCCTACCTGTACATTACCTTTTAATACAAACCACACTTCTTCATCATAGCAATCATCTGGAAAATCTTCCCAATATGCCTATTCTTACTATTCAAAACACGCATAAGAGTCTCATTCATACTGAGGAACTCTTACGTTTGCAGCTGGAGGAGATGACGAAGGGATTTGCTTGGATCGTGGGACTACAGATCTGAGAACAATAACTCCTCTGCATGGGCACAATGGGAGGCACAGATTACTGCTGCACAATAGAGCTAACATGCATTGTTCATTGAAAATCTCTCAGTCTAATTCCCACACTACAGTACATGTGCCCCGAACCAACCGCACTTTGCAAAACACGTCACAAAGTGCTGATCATCTTATTTTTTTCCATCAGAAAAAAAAGAGTCAACTCACATGTTTGTTTTGTATTATTAACCTTGTTTAAAGAAATGGTTTACCTAAAAATTTAAATGTACTGACCGTCAGTCAGGCTAAGAGGTAGATGAGTTTGAATCAGAATAGATTTGGAGAAATGTAATATTTTATCACTTACTCACCAATAGATGCTCTGCAGTGAATGGGTGCCGTCAGAATTAGAGTCTAAACAGCTGATAAAAACCGCGAGCATGAGCAGCTGTTTCTTGTGTTCTGTCTCTGTTTCAGCAATGATGTGGAGGATAAGCATTGCTTGGCCAAATGCTCATCCAAAAACAATTAGTCAATGCAGCATGGGTTGAACATAAATTAATAGGACTGACTTTTTAATATAGTGGCCTTTCCGATAAAAACGATTCAAAGATTGACCAATTCATAATTTAGGCTTTTAAAAATCAGAAGTCAGAAAGAGCTTCATTGCCAAGTATGTTTACACACATAAGGAATTTGTCTTGGTGACAGGAGCTTCCAGTGCAAAAGAAAGTACAGACATTGTGCAAACAAAGCTAGAAATGGAAATATTACAGTGCACCTGTGAGCATAAATGCCCAACGAGCGACTAGCATCCACTCCTTCCCTTCCATTAGAGTCTCATCTGTCAGCAGAGCTAAATAATTGTATGGGGCACTTAACAGAATTACTCCAAATATTTAGCAAAGAGTAGCAGATGTTCAGCTGAGTGACAAAAAATACATCTGAAAGACAGACAGAGAGAAAAACAACAGAAAGAGAGAACAACAGACAGACAGAGAGAAATAACAAATAGTAAAAAAACAAAGCTCTTATTTTTTAACGATAACATGCAATATATTTTCCTTAAAAAATGTCAACTCCCTGCATTCCAGTTCATCAGTTATAAAAGCATCAGGTGGAGAGCTATGCTGCAAATCAACAATAACTCAACAGTGTCCACAACACAACCTGAAAGAGAACTGCTGCAGCTCAGCTCACACACCTCTAATCTAAAATAGTACTATATTACTATATAGTATTACTATATAGTAATCTAAAAGAACTATATGACCTCCACATAAAACAATCCTGAGATGGAATTTGCGAGTTCTTTAGAGTTCTTTTGCTTCAGTTCTTTAGAATTCAGATTTCAATGGGGAATGTCCCCTCACTGTGAGCATTCAATCGTTCATTTCATCTCACAAAGAGGCCCAGCGCTGCATTTCAACACTCTTCTTATCTACAGGCTACCTCAGCTTCCAAAGTAAAGCCTGAACGGCTAACACAAACTCTCTCTATCTCCGTCTCAAAAGGTTTAGCATGAATGAGGCTCTTTTGAGTGAAGCAGCCTTCCTCAGTGGAAACTATGACAGGCAAGAGTCAGCAGCAGGTAGGAGGCTAGAAGCCAGTTAGCCTTCCCTGTGAAAAAACTAAGAGAAAAAAAAAAGAACAAAAACACCCACAAATTTTTTTTCTATTATATTATTGTGTTGTGTATGTTCACATTTCAGGACACCAAACTTATAATTATGATCATATTATAATACAGTATGATTTTAGAACATAAAATATATTATAGTATTAAAATACAATAAATTCAAAATGGTAATTAAAACATAAGCAAACGGGCTTATACTTTAAAATGCAATTTTATATAATATAAATTATATTGATTCATGAATTATTTATTCATATTTAAAAAGGTATTTAAAACATGAGCAAACTGACTTGACAAACAAAGGTTACATTGTGTATTTTTGTATGGAACAAATGCACTTATTTTTAAAGATGGAATATTCCTGCCTCAAGAACTGAACACCTTTTAGACATTCAGAACAAGGTTTTACCAAAAAGTGATGCAAAACAATCTAGACTGAATAAATACAAGCCACCTTTACGACAGAAACAATTTTTTTTTTATAATTGTAGATTTTAAAGAGGACCAAGCACTATTCTCATGAATCGGTAGGCAGAGGAGTGTACATAAAAACACCCAAAGATTCTCCCTCGCTAAAGTCTAATGTGTGCTGTTCTCAGAGCAGAGCACTATTAAGGCACTACACCCAGTTTTATATTTTAAGTTTAGTGAGTCATGCCTTCCCATGAGACCACTCTCCCTATGCGAACAAGATCTGTCCGTTTTTGGGAATGACAAGGAGTGGAGTACAGAGAAAGCTGCATGCCATTCAAATATATTAAAAGCTTTCATAATACATCAGATAGTCTATATACACACATAATATTCATACCATCAGTTGTCCTTGCAATGGTTGTATTGCTGGAGAATTTAACATACCAGTATGTAAAGTTTTCATATCTGCATTTTGTCACCCAAATGGACTTGACAAAATCTGTATCTTCACGTTATGACGGATAACAGACACAGAATTTAGCATGCTTCGTATTTCATACTGGGCGCTGGGCTCACCATTTTCATGTCTTTACTCACTCACAGATTACTTACTATCTCTCACTGTGGTTTGTTTCAAAAGAAATAAAGGCACAAGTCCTCAACACGATGAATCATCAACTCAACAAATGAAGTGACTTTGGAATGATCTTAGATTGAGTTTCTTAAATATTGTAGTTACGTCATGATAACTCTGTGCAGGTTGAGCATATCACTTGTGTTTACACAGATCACTTGTGTTTTGTTAACACACGATAAGGGTCACAAATGACTATGAGAACTGCCCAGAGGTATTTTACATGACTGCTCTGCTGAAACATGATTATCAACGTGCTCTGCTAGATGTCAAAAAACATTTGGCTTATGTGTGCATAAGGGAATACTAGCAAATAAAACATGCCAGCATATTATATATATATATATATATATATATATATATATATATATATCCTGGCATGTTTTATTTGACTTATTTAAATATTTTAATTTTTTAATAAATAAATCAATATATAAAAAATAAATAAATGTTAATTTTTATTTATGTAATTACATTTTTCATTCTTTCATTTATCATGGCAATCTTTAAAGTCAAAAGGATCAGAAAAAGTATACAAATATATATATATATATATATATATATATATATATATATATATATATATATTTTTTTTTTTTTTTTTTTTTTTTTTAGCTGACTAATGAGATTATGGACGCAGAATGGTTATTCTGAAGAAAACGTATGGCATTGTTTAGAAGTTTTTCACAGTTTGAAACACTGAATGAGTGATTATATGAGACATTTCAGTTAGATACGTGTGACTTCAACTTAAATGATGTGATCGCAAATCAATCAGGAAAATAAGTAATTACATGCAATTTTTGCATTTTAGGCGCAGTCTGGTAGTATGCCATTCCAACATTGCCATAGTCCATGGTTCAAGACAAGTTGACACGAGTGGCCAGTCAGAAGGTACAAAATTTTTTTTTTCCTGCAATACCAGGAACAAACTCAGGTCAGCTGTTTTTTTTTGGAATCCTGTCACCAAGCAACTGCTCTATTTGTGGAAACATGTCATATTCAGTTTCATTCAAACTTTGCTTGTCATTCATTAAACTTCAGAATCCTTCATCCAGTTGAAATGAATAATCCATAGATGTGGTAATCACTGCTAAACACATAGGCTAACAAAACCTTCATTAATGAGCTGTAGGTCCACTAATGCACAGCAGATCTAGAGCTGAACACAGGTCACATTTAATACCCAGTAGGTAATGGAAAAGAGACAGACAGAGCGGGTGGAGGAAACATGAATAAGCTGACAAAATATGTTCCATCACTGCATCTGTTTTTCATTATAGATAAAAAAAAGAGAACAAAATAATAAAATGCCCCCCACCCCCCCCCACACACACACACATACAAATCACAAAGTCCTGAGATTTCATCCGAGACCATTTATTATCACATGCAGGAGGTTTGACACCATGATGGATGTCAAGTGTAAGAGTTTCAACAGGCTGTCTGGAGATTTTAATTAGTGACCCAAAAGCCTTGCACTCCACTTCCGCTCAGAACCCATCCATCTTCACAGAGAGGAAGAGAGAGGGATGGCAGAGAGGATCTGTATTCAAACCAGCTGCGTGACTGAGCCGTCGACAGGAAAAAATAAGAAGGGAGACGAGGGACTTAACTACAAGAAAAAGAAAAATGGGGAAATCTGTAATGAGTGTCAAGATGCACTCCCACCTAACATTAATTTATGATTACAGGGTCCAAACTGAGATAAAGTGGTCTCTGTTTATTCTCAGTTCAAAGTGTGTTCTTCATGTTAACCTTGTTAACCCATTTAGTCTGAGTACATGATTTAACAACATTAAATTGCCATAAAGCAGCCACAAACTTAATACACACAAATTCCTCAGAGAACAGACTGGGGTTAATATTCTTGCTCAAGGGCACAATGGTGCTCACTCTTTGGGAACTGAACTAGGAACCAGCCCTGAGTGGTAACCCCTAAACTCCACCACCCACAATACTTTAACCCTTTACTGATTAAAAATGTCATACGGAGGCAAGACATCAGCCAGGAAAGTGAAAGGTAGCTAAAAACAAAATAAGGGAATGAAGCTATTGAATGAAAAGCAGACAGAGAGACAAAAAAAGTATAATTAGAAATAGAGTATCTACAATAGATGCAAGCATCACACTGTTCCAAAACAACAACATATTATCATAATAAAAAATAAATTAAAAAAACACTTTGTATGCATAAAATTATTCTAATCTTCTAAAATGATGCAAGTACATTTTTATACTGAAAGTGAAACTGACGTGACATACAGCCAAGCATGGTGACCCATACTCGGAATTCGTGCTCTGCGTTTAACCCATCCAAAGTGCACACACAGCAGTGAACACACACACACCGTGAACACACACCGGGAGCAGTGGGCAGCCATTAATGCTGCAGCGCCCGGGAAGCAGCTGGGGGTTCAGTGCCTTGCTCAAGGACACCTAATCATAGTATTGAAGGTGGAGAGAGCACTGCACATTCACTCCACCCACCTACAATGGATTGATGGATTGTAGTAGAATTTAATTAGAAATTTAATAAATTCAAAACTGTATTTTACTGTTGAAGTATTGAGTGTCTAAATGGGTGCTCTTGAGACACACTGTCATACAAATTTTTGGCGTTTATTTATTTATCCTGCAAGGATGAATTAAATTAATTAAAATTCACAGTAAATACATTTACAATGTTATAAAATAATTCTATTTCAAATAAATGCTGTTCTTTTAAACTTTGTATTCATCACAGAATCATGAAAAAAAGTATCTTGTTTTCACGAACATTACACAATTCAACTGTTTACTAAATTATTAATAACAGTAAAACTTGTTTCTTGAGCCTCAAATCAGCATATGATTCCTGAAGGATCATTTGACACTGAAGACTGGAGTAATGGCAGCTGAAAAGTGAAAACTAACAGAAATAAATTAAATTTTAAAATATTCTGTTATTCTAAACGCTAACTATTTCACATGTTTTTACTGTATTTTTGATTAAATAAATGCAGCTTTAGAGAGCATTAGAGACTTCCTTGAACAACATAATAATAATGATAAATGAAAAAAACTTACTGACCCCAAACTTTTGATCATTAGTGTAGGTTAAATTGTAACAAAATTGTAAAAACTTGAAATTCCTCAAACAGCATAAAATCCACCATTATGCTGGGTAAACAGTGCCTCATAAATGTCAAACTGAGTATTTAATGGAGGGAGAACAGAGGTGAACAAGGGCATGCATTTTCCTGACCCTGAGGGGTGCTAGCTTACCATAAACAGCCAAAACACGCATGCTCAGGAGAATTTTCACAAGTCCTGACCTTAGTTTGACTCTCTGAATGGAGGTCAAACATCATGACATTAACATTGTAGAACAGAATAAGAGCATAAACAATAAAAAAACAGGAGAAAGCACTTTCCATTTTCTGCCTGCTATTATTCTGAGCTGTGAACTCAAGTCACCTGAGTCAGTGGCTTGACCGATGTAAGATAAGTCCCTCTATGGAAAGTGCTGACACGGATGTTAAATTACAATAGAGCAGACGGAAAAACAGATCAAAACATCCGTCAGACAAGAAAAAGATCTGTAATATCAAATACCAACAAAAACAATATGAGATTCACCAACAATAAAAAAGACTATAGTCAAGTTGGACCACAAATATAGATTCAATCATGCAGATACTCTGCCCGCTGTCTGATGTGAAGGTTTTCAACAAATTACTAGGCAGGATGTATAATAGGGTTTATCTGTATAATAGGATAAGATATAAAATCCTCTCTAAAATGTCTCTGTTGTGACAGGGCGAAAAACTACAGATGAGCAAAAGGGTTGTTGGTAATTTGTTAGCAACTCATTCAGCCAAAGTCTTTAACCAAACCAACGCAGCAGGCTTGTTCTGGGAGTTTTGTGTGGCTAACCTTCCCCTTCATTCAGTGGTATACAAAGAACAAAACACTAATTTTGAGAAAAAAAAATAAAAAAAGATTTTGGGTGCTGAACTAACAGAAAACACTTGAAGAAATAAAATATAGTAGAAAGGAACATATCAAATGCTTATTAGTTTAGTAACAGTACACGTTTGTCTTAAGGGCTGTTATTTGTTATTAATTTTTATTCAAGTGGATTCCCAATTTGGAAAATGGTTTAAGGTTAGGCACGCCAGCACAAGCATTAAGGTTTTCTCTAGGAAACAGACATGCTCCACACAGAACAACAGGTGTGTTTCTGATGGAGCTGCAAAAAATCCCATTCCCATCTGCTTCATTCATTAAATGCATATCAGACACACCAGGACGTTTTCAAATGCAGGGCTGAGAGCAGGTGCTGAGACATATGCAGCGGGGCCATTTAGTCATCAAAACAAAAATCACTACATCTCCCTAGAAAAGATGAAAATGTTTACCTTGTTGACTTGCTAAATCGTGATTCCTTGCCACTAAAAGAACAGAAAAAAAAATCCCAAGACAAATCAAGAAATAAAGATAAATAGACTATAAAAATATAGCTGTGGACTTATATTTTTATATATAACCCAAGTCTGTTGTGAGTGCGTTCACAGCACTGCAGTGACGCTGCTGATGTACGACGCTGTTGACGTGTAATCTTTGTTATTGGGCGCACCAGAAAACACGTCAGCAGCGGCGTACATCATCAGACCCGGAAGAGAAGCGATGCTGAATAAAGTCGTAATTTTTGTTATTTTTGGACCAAAATGTATTTTCGATGCTTCAAGTAATTCTAACTGACCCTATGATGTCACATGGACTACTTTGATGATGTTTTTCTTACCTTTGTGGACATGGACAGTATACAGTACATACATTTTCAATGGAGGGACAGAAAGATCTCGGACTATATCTAAAATATATTAAACTGTGTTGCGAAGATGAACAGAGGTCTTACGGGTTTGGAACGACATGAGGGTGACTCATTTGTTATTAAAAAATGAGAACAAAAAGGCACATTACAAATACACTTACAAATAAAACAAACAGTGCTTTATTTTTCAGGTACAGTAGGTGTATTTAGCAGGAGCATTCAAGAAATTGAACGAACACTTTATGATGGATGCGCTTTATTGGAGATCTTTTGAATAATTGAAAAATAACACCCAACTCACTGCTATTATAAAGCTTGGAAGATCCAGGATATTTTTTATATAACTCTGAATGGATTCATCTAAAGAAAATCATGAGTGCAAGAAAATCATGGGATAATGTTAGTGTTGTGTTAACTGATGGCAAGATCAAACAATTCAATATGTAAAAATACAGACAACTTTGCATAAAAGTCATTCACATGTGTTTGCCAGACCATACGTGCACATCATCTCTGAAAAGAGACAGAAAGAGAGAGAGAGAGAGAGAGAGAGAGAGAGAGAGAGAGAGAGAGAGAGAGATGTCTTCTCCCAGGCCTGGGTAGAGAGATAAGGTTTGGCAGGCAGCTTTTACAATCTCCTTTGTACAATCATCTTTACTCCATAAACAGCATGTGTGCATACGAGTGCTTGGGGAAAACTCGGATAAACTCTACTTTTTATCAATATTACTTCCTCATCTGAGACTTCTTTCACACATTTATTAATTTCATACTCTTTGAGTGACAACTTGCTGCCAAGATGTTTTCCAAGCCAAGATTAAGACATAGAAAGACAGAGAGATCAAGTGACAATTAAAACTAAAAGTTATATTTTCAATTATTATATTTACTTAAAGAAGAAGACTGAAGACAGTTAATGTGTCCCATGGCTGACTGTTGCCTGGCTGCTATATTCGAAAATGAAACTGTGCCTTTACTCCTGTTCTGCGAGGCTTAAAAATAGTGTGCGCTCAACCAGACACCACACAGTTACCGTGCTGTTCCAAACCGAAACTCCTGAATGGCCTCTAAGGGTATGACTGTCCTTGTCATGCATCCAAGAGAACACTTGTGTCCAACGCCTCGGCTAGTCCTTGGGTTAAACTCTCACATGGAATTGAGGGAGGCTGCAGTGATGTTTAATAAGGTTTTCCAGAATAAAAAAAGACAACTCTAGGTGGAAAGAATCATTAGCCGTGTTATTCAGTATCCTGGCAAGAACAGAACTTCTCAGATACAAGAATAACAATTTCATAGTAACATCAGTATAGTACAGATTCAGGGAAATAATTATTAGTGTCATATATTCTATTGTCTTTGACTATAGCTAGGGCTGGGTGATAATTCAATAAAAATGATTATCATCATATAATTTACCTCGATAAAATTATATAAAGAGTTTGATAAATGTTCAATATAATGTTCGTAAAGCCAAAAGCAGAATGAAACAAGGATAGTTTATCCACTCGGATCAAAGTTCAAACTGAGCAGATGTTTTTACTCGGCCATGCAAGCACTAAACAGCGCTGTGAGATCCAGATGTGAAGCACTTGAATTTAGCAACCCAAATGACTGTGATTTAAACTAGTTTAAAGCCAAACAGCAAATGAGACAGTTTGAAGGCTTTTCAATCTACACATTGCCATCATTTTCCATGGATTTACTGTAGTAACACACACTGCATCATGGTATTGTTTCAGAAATGTGGGATATTCACAATTAATTTTATAACAGGAGTAATGGTATATAATTGTAGTATGTGTTTGTGATTAAGCTTTAGCATGTGTGCATTTAAACGGAATGTTTTTATACTACTGTTTTTCATACAAGTACGCTACTTAAAAATCATATAGTTATATATTTTTACCATGGTACTGAGGTGTTAATTGTGTGGTTTTAACTGTGTTCATCATAATTTAAACGTACATGCTACTATGGGAGGCCAATACTTACTTAACCCTATCCCTAATTACATTTAAAGCAAAATAATAAATGAATAGATAAAATAAATTGCTGCAATTTTTACAGATGTTACTGATTTTGATAAAGAACTCAAATTTACCTCTGCATCCTAACTCAAGCTACCATCAAATGTGCAAATGAGATGATATCATTATTATTAATATTATCAGGCAACCCAAACCTGTTTTATGATTTGAAACCATATCACTCATTAGAGCATGCAGAAACTAAGAAACACATTTTTCTATTTAGATATTTATTTTGTTATGGAAAATGAATGGTCTGGTTTCTACAATTTTCACTTTGGAGCAAAAATCTGGCTTTAAACAAATAAAGATTTGACATTTATCGTGATAATAATTGATATAGACTGATATGAAAAAAATTATTTTATAATAATTTTTTTGGTCATATCACCCATCCCTAACTATAGCCTTTATATACCAAATTTGGAGATTATATGGTCGGGAATATATTATTATCTATATTAAAGTGTTTGTTCACCATAGTATTCTGTTATTAATTACTCTCCATCAAGTAGTTCCAAAATTCGTAAACTCAAATTAAGATATTTTTGATGAAATCTGAGAGCTCTCTGATCCTCCATATACAGCAACACAGCTTTCACATTCATGGCCCAGAAAGTTATTAAGGACATTGTTAAAATAGCTCATGCAACATCAGTGGTTCAACTTTAAATGTTATGAAGCAACGAGAATACTTTTTGTGTGCAAAGAAAACAAAAATAGTGACTTTATTTAACCATTTCTTCTCCTCAGTATCATTTCAGGATATTAAAATGATTTCTGAAGGATCATGTGACATTGAAGACTGGAGTAATGATGCTGAAACTTCAGCTTTGCAATCACATTAATAAATTACATTTTAAAATGTATTCAAATAGATAATGATAATAATTGTCATAATATTTCACAATATTACTACTTTAACTGTGCTTTTGATAAATTATATGCAGCCTTCTTTAAAAAACAAATGATCCCAAACCTTTGAACGGTATAATGTGTGCCTAAAATTAAATTACATAATATATTAAGCATAATTTATAATACAATAAATTTACATAGTTTTTTGTTCACATTTGCAAGGTATAAAACACAAGTGACAGTTCTTTCAAACAGCCCAAAACTCTCTCACACTGGTCTGATATGGGTTCAGTGATTGGTGGCAGTAAAGAAGCCATAAGTTCTCTCTCACTGCCCTGGCAGGCCTGACATTGACAGTGGATGTGTTCTTCATGGATCAGAGGAATGTCTCATACAGCTGCATACACAACCTGACAGTCTCACGACTATAGCTGTCTGAAAACACAAGGATTCCATCAACCAGTTTGCTGTCACACATACTTGTGAGCAAAGAGGAGCAGAACAAGAGCAACTATTGATAAATGTTTTACAAAAACTATGGAGGTACTATAAAAATAAAAACTACATAAAAAGCTTTAAAGGTTAATCCGTAATTTAAAAGAAAATGTAAAAATAGACACAAGTAGATAAATAAAAGCGATGACATGCTGAAATCTCAAGGTCAAGGGTCACTGCCTAAACAAAAGCTTTCAAGACTAGGCTATGCAGTGTGTTAAACAGACTTACAATGAATGGATGTCTGCAAAAATTACACAAACTATTGCATCATAAATCGTGCTGAAAGAATAAAAGCCATTAATTACTCACAGATGCATTTCACCGATTTAAACGGGGTTATGGTTTGGGTCCTGTTTGTTTGATTCAAGCTCAGCTTTCATGCGATGAGGAAAAGTTTCCAAGTTTCTGTCTCCCTCTCCCATATCTGAGTTTAATTAGCGAGAGCTTAACACTCCATCCAAATCCATAACCTCTTTCATAATGATGATTTAAACTCACTCAAAAGAACACATAATGCTTGGCTTCCACTTTTTATCCCAAGGCTGTCTTCCCACTAAACCGCATTATAGCACCAGCATTTGAGCACAAACACTGTGAATGGTTTTTCTAACTACTGCCCATAAATGGACTGTAATTGTGCTGAAAAGGCCACTGGGAGATTGCGCTCTTGTTTAAGAATCAGTGTAGCAGCGGATGATGGAAACTCGCCTGGTCACCTTATCATCAAATCTTTTGACATGCTTCTCTTTTGTACGCAAAACATTTTCACGGCAAAGCTTTGATTAGATCAAAACTACCCCAATTAACAATCAAAGGCATCCACTTTAAAATCACTGATGTGCATTTTGTCACTGTATGCTTATGCTTACTGTTCGCTTCAAAGTGACAGCAAAAAAACTTCAATATATCTGAATTGTGAATATCTCAGCAGTGTTCTGTCAGCAATGGCTTTACTGATTGAAGCAAGCACAACTGCAGAAACAACAGGACAAGACTGCCGACTCTGTCTATTTCTTTAGCTGTTGTTTTTACTCCTCATAACACTCAACTAGACACACACATTTAAGTGGGGTCAGCTGTCAATGCTATCCAGATCAGACCTTTGACCCTCACCTGCTCACCACACATACACGCACACTTTGAGACTTTCAAACCACTTCACCTAACACAAACACACACACATAACATTAGTTTGGGGTCAGTAAGTTTTCTCTAAAGCTTTTGAAAGAAGTCTTCTTTTTCAAAAATATTGTGAAATATTATTATAATTTGGAAATATAGCTGCAAGCAGCAATTACAATGCCAAGCTCTACAGAAGCAAGCATCAGACCAACTGCAGAAATGAGTTTCTGCAGTTTTAGGGTGATTTTAGTCAAAATGATTTTAGTTCTGTGGGAGCTGACAAAGGCGCACACACAAAGTTTGCTGTCAATAAGTCTAAGCTTTGCAGAAAAACATCCTGACATAGTTTGTCATCATGCCTCGAATTTGTTGCAGCGCTATGCAAAAACGGTTTTGTCTATCAACATGAAATCCATAACTTTTTGTCAGCAAGTCTGAAGATAATCGAACAAAATGTTTTGTGAAAACCGAAATTACAAAATTTGTTGATGTGTAAATGATAACGGTTTCGTATATCCACAAGAAATCCATAACTTTTTGCCAGCATGGTCTGAAGATGATCAGAGTCAAATGTGGTGAAAATTGGACCAACGGTCTAGGAGGTAAAAAAAAAAAAAAAAAAAAGTAGGTTTACAACATGAATCAAAATAGCAGACAGGAAGTTTGGCTGACTATGGCAACATTGGAATCACTGTTCTAAGCATGGCCAAATGAGCCTATTAATACCAGTCTCATTACAATAGGCAAAATTCACAGAAAGCTATTAGTATTTATTTGAAATTTCATTATACCTTTTGTGTCAAAAGTCTCAAAACCTTTTGAATAATTTCAGTTCATGGTCACCATGGTACATACTAAGTTTTGTAATGGTACACCAATGTATTCGTAAAATATAGAATTTTATATCATAATACTCTAATGTGGTCAATGGCAATTTCATGTTTTGTTCAATTATAGCGCCACCAAGAGGCACAATCCCACCAAATTTTTTATGTATCCTTAGAGTGTGCCCATACACGTGTGTGTCAGATTTGGTTAAAATAGATGTCATTTTGTTTTGGAGTTATATACATTATTATTAGGGCAGCTCCGCTCACGATCGGCCGATTGTTAATGCACATCTCGTCAGTAAAGCCGGTTCTCTAATCAGCGGTAAATTCCATCAGGTGCGTTATTTTACATAGAGCAGCTGTTACTACAGAGAGCCATTGTTAACTTAGAAGATGCGCAAATCCACTTCATTTTCAGCGTTTATTTGCGCATCTTCTCAGTTAACAACGGCTCTGTGTAGTAACAGCTGCTCTGTGTGAAATCACGCACCTGTGGGAATTTACCGCTGATTAGAAAACCGGCTTTACTGACGAGATGCGCATAACGATCGGCCGATCGTAATCGGAGCAGCCCTAATTATTATATATGAGAAGAGAAAAAAATGACTGACGGCCGACTTTGTTTGCATTTTTTTTCAAAATGTTGGCAATTGGGCATTGTCATGTGGCCTGTTAATGCATTCATAAAATACAGCATTTTAGTAAAAATGTCAAAATGGTTGATGGCCAAAATGGCTGATATGGGACTATTAGATATCAATTGACTCGGCTTGTTGCCCTGAATCTATTGAGAATTTCAGGGTTTTTGGGCAAACTGTTTATGAGTTCTTAGCAAAACTAGGCATTTTTTCTTATCTCCGGTTTCTTGGAGCATTTGGAGACATTGCCACAGTTCTTCTGGATTTAGTCTGTCTAAGTTTGTTCTTACTTCTCGCATTAATCTTTTGAATGATGGTGTAGGTAAGTAAATATGGTATATAACCATGTAGTCAGAGCTGACAGAGAAGATCTCGATTATGAAAAGAAATTAGAGAGCAACACATTTAAGGAAAATGACAGTTATAAGCTCTATATTACAGGGTGGAGTGAGTGTGTGAATGCTGAACAAATGTCATGTAGAGACTTGATATCAAATATAACAGGAGCGGAATTGTAGGATCAGTTTATTGTGCTCAAACACACAAACTCATACTCTAAAGATGTACCTGATATAAACAGAGTCATATGAACACAAACACAAAGATGAACGACCAATAAAATCAATCAGCCCTGGAAGTGATTTATAAATACCCAGTATAGAATCACTTACAATGAGCAAAATACTTCTGAATATATGGATTTTCTTTTAAAATAATCAAAATAATTTTTAGACCATAAAAAGAAGAACAATACAGACGAAGCGGTCTTAAAGGTCAAATATTCTTCTTTCTTTTATTCCGAATTGATTTCTTACTGTGATGCCCATGAAGGATCACTTACGTTTATACGTTTATTTTGGCTTACATTTACGTTTATTTTGCCCACAATACTGGAGGATAAATGAACACTTGTGATCTTGAGTGTAAAACTGAGTGAAGGACACATCTCAACAGGCGATTTAAAACTGCAGAAGGCAAAAACAAAGGGCAATAGTGAAGATCTAAAGGGGGGGGTCTTCCATCCATCCTCTTCGACAACAAACAACCTAGCACAGATAAGACAAGATTCCTCTTCTATCTGGTTCTTTCTTAAAACAAAGTCTTAAAACAAAGCTGCTCTGAAGGTAGTAAATCTGACTCATAAGCAATCTTATTTGGGCAAAAGAAGGTCCACGGTCTATTATCAATAGTGTAATGATACATGCTCATAAATACAGTTTCAACCAAAACACCTGTCTGTTAATCAACTCTATGAAAAACAAATAAATAATAAATATATGATAACATCATCAGTGCAAGTAAAGAACTGAAGGAGGAGAAGTCTGTGTGAAAGTAGCATTCTGACACTATACTTCTTCACCCTATGAAACCAAATGTCAACCATCATAAATATTTTACTAATTTATTAAAATCCATATTAATTTCAGTTATCAAATGAAAAAAAATATTATACTGATTTGAGGCAGCATGCAAATAAAGGAGTTTCACATCTTCTGACTATGTTCAAGCACTGTTTAATCTGTTGTGGAAGAAAAGACCGAACTCTGGCTCACAGTGGCATTCAGAACACTCTTGGTAGGGATAAAGTTATAATTGTGGGTGACTTTCAGAATTTTACAGTCAAATTGAATGGATTTGCATTGGTGATTCCATTCTGTCAAATCACTGGGGTGACAGATGGCAGAGCGTTCTTACTCTAGGCCTCTAGGGACACTTTCATTCTTTCTTGTTTCCTTTTTTCTTTTGCTTCAAACTGGCTTGATTGAAAATGACATAGTAAGCTGATGAATACCGATGAGCCGATCAGAAAGTATATCTTACATATATCATGCGCACATATCCTCCAGACACACAAATAAACTTGAAACATGAGTTTTACACTGATGAAATTCAAATTCAGCTCAATTCATTCTGAATTATTATAATTTATGTACAATTTTGCACAATCAACACCCACTCATTATCACTGCATCGGTTTACTACATATTAAACTTTTTTGTTATTTTACAGTTTTGATGACTCACACACAATAACGTTCAAAAGTTTGGGGTCACTAATTATTTTTAAATTATTATTATTCCGCAACAATTCAGAAGTGACTAGAAAGTTTTCATGATGTTAAAAAAATACAAATGTGTTTCAAATGTATTTCAAATAAATGTTATTTTTTTTATATAATAACTTTAAAATTCACAAAACTATTAAGATGCATGACTGTTCAACACTGATAATAATAAGAAAAAAAATGTTGAGCATTAAAATAGCATATTAAAATAATTACTGAAGGACTGTGCGACACTGAAGACGGGAGTAAACTGATGAGTGCTGGAAAATTCAGTTTTGCTACCACAGGAATAAATTAAAAACCAGTTATTTTAAATAGTTCAACTGTTTTTACTGTAATTTTGATCAATCAAAATGATTATGCATCCATGGTCAGCATAAGTGACTTTTGTATATCTTTATTATAACCATTTCCACATTTTGCATTATATATTCCATTTACATGCAAATATAATTGAATAATAAAAGCAATAATTTGGTTATTTTAAGATTATGGTCCTTGGCTTGGCCAACTAACAGAACTGATTCTCATCAATAGATCAATGCTTTAGTACATTAAAAAAAAAAATGTTTTATTTAGTTTAATTTATTTTCAGCAATCTGTCCTTGATAAGATAAGAGTTTCAGCCTATAAAAGAATCCATAGTGGCCCTCCATTGATGTAACACACTGAATATAAATAAATTAACAAACCCATAGGGTCAAGCTGGCCTTTACATGTCCTACATCAAAGCACCAGACACCAGTGGCACCTCTAAGACGCTTTCAACAGTTTGAGAGACAGCACCTTGTCTCTGATGTGGATACTTCATCTTTTGGGTCCAGAATAGTAGGCTTCGACTGAAAACACTTTATCCGACCGACTGCACCAGATTTCTTAAACACAGTGATGAAGAAATAAAAAAAAATAAAAAAACAGTAGGCGTAAAAGGCAGAACATTTAGAATGGGTGGAAAAGAGTGAGAGAAAGGAGGGTGGGGGCAGCTCGGGTGGGCGCAGCTGAGGTGGTTAAATGTGTTCCACATGTTCGTAAAAAAGTCAGAGGCTTTTCCAGCCAGTGGGCAGATGAATGGTTGGAAAGAGGGACGGAGAAAAAGGAGTAGCCCTACTCAATCAACTCCCTCCTTGCCTGCCATCTCTCTCTCTCTCTCTCTCTCTCTCTCTCTCTCTCTCTTCCTCCTGCTCCACTTCCTCCCCTCCTGCTCCGTTGCTGCCCTTTTCACCTCAGAGGTAGCATACACACACACACACACACACACACCAAGAGCTCCAGTTACCCCAGCCGGTCTGCACAGACAGCCTCTGTGTTTTAGGGAAGATTTCCAGCCAGGGTATGATTACAAAAGCCAATGGAGGCACGGCAGAAAGACCGTATTTTTAGCTCTTGTGTGGGGTCAGGATCCTTTTGTGCAATCACCTGGATTCATTTGAGAAAAGAGTCTGCACTTAATTGTGCAATTAATTTATGCTGATGAATGAATGGAAACTACTGACCAAAAAGAGACATATCTACTGGGCCAGATGAAGCAAACAAAAGCCCAGCAGGACTATTAAGTTCATCAGAGTCTCCGAAGTGTGTACAGCAGGGATTCTCCATTTTTAATGAGAGGAAAAGCTTCTACGAGGAAGCAAACAATCTGGGGAGATTCTTACATTGGATATCCTAATAATATGTTTTATTACCTTCAAACTATCCACACAATGATACAGAAAATTTCACTCTTCATATGTAGTATTCACTATCATACCAGTATAGTTATGTCTAATTCTGTAATAATACTGTAAGATCTGGGTCTGGATTCATGAAATCTTCCTAAGTTATAAGTAAGAAATTCTAAGCAGTGCAATTCTTGAGAAGTATTTCAGAAGAAAATGACAGTGGTTTATGTTAAAGACTCCCTGATTAATTCCCTGAGTACTCGTGCATCTAGAGTATTAGTTATATGTATCATGTGTAGCCATTGTAATGTTTATTTGATGCAACCCAACACATTAATTGAACAACTATACTTTTTGGGATTTAAAACAAGTTGGAGGATATCTTTACTGTATTTACTGGTTATTTACAATGATTTTAAGAACAATCTCTTCAGAAATTGTAATTTTTTTTCTTAAGTTTTGTCTTTAAAACAAACAATCTTAAGGGAAAAAAAAGAACCTTCTTAAGATGTGTTTTTTTATGGGGGGGGGGGGGGGTGCAAATATTCTTAAATGTATACTCAAGTTAAAAATAAGCAGGAAAAAATATATTCTAAAATAATTTGTGGCAAAATAAATTATATGTTACCTGAGTTATGGGTCTAAATTGAAACCAATAAGATAAAAAGAATGTTTTTAAGGCAAGACCAAAAACAAACCACTAACAAATGACTCTCATGGGTCATTCAGACAGACTCAAACAAAGTAGTTCCTGGTTTGACAAGTGACTGAATCATCATCGGACTCATTCACTGAACATCCACTTATTACTTTCAGTGTCTGTTTCAAAATGAAACCGTGTATTTAAACAGATGGTTCACCCAAAAAAATTCTGTCATCATGTACTCACCCGCATGTCGTTTCAAACCTGTATGAGTTGCTTTCTTATGTTGAACATAACATATATTTTGAAGATTGCTGGTAATCAAACAGTTGGTGGTCCCCATTGACTACCTTGGTAGAATGGTCATAAATCATGATGTCATGATGTGATCTAACCCTAATAACTATCGTGCTGGTTTATGATACATTGGGAATACAGAAATGGTGAAAAGTTCATCCTCCTTTACAGTGTTCAAAAATGCATGTGTGTTAGCCAGCCATAGTGGTGGCTTTATCTGTTGTCACTTCTGCTATAGCATATTGCATGTCAACACTGGAACAGTGTCAAAAAAAAAAAAATCTCTTTCAGAGTACTAGCTGTGCAATGATAGTAGGATACCCTGATTTGTCAAACTGAATGGAGAACCATGCAAACTAAAACCTCCTTTCAGCTCTACGTTCTCAGACACTTGAGGGTCATCATGGCTTACAGTTTCATTAACTTACCAACAAATTAAGTATTCTGTGTGAAAAAGCTTTGGTTTTTCAGCTTGACTCTTTGAATTAGTTTTCAGTTTGTGGCTACTCAAAATATTAATAAATGAAGTGGGAACAAATACACACTTTCAAATTTCATCCCATATAGACTTTTAACATTTAAAGGAGTAGTACACCCAAATATGAAAATTTGTTGAAAATTTTCCTCAATCTTAGGCAATCCAAGATATTGATGAGTGAGAGTAAGAGATCTTCACCTGATAAAAATTTGGAGAAATTTAGTATTATATCACTTGCCCGCCAATGGATCCTCTGCAGTGAATAGGTGCCGTCCAAACAGCTGATAAAAACACAATATCACAGTAATCCATCAACTAATTTAACTAAAAAAAATAATAATAATAAAAAATAAAATAAATAAATAAATAATGCTCAAATCAAAACAATCTAAAAAGCTTTTATCAGCTGTTTGGACTTTCATTCTGATGGCACCCATTCACTGCAGAGAATCCACTGGCTTGCAAGAGATGCAATGCAAAATGTATCCAATTTTGTTCCGATGGAGAAACAAAACCATCTACATCTTGGATGAGGGTGTGTACATTTTCAGCATATAAAAATTTTGGGGTGAAATTTCTTTCATTTGAAGCACTGCTTTGCTCCATTAGATGCTAATGTTTTGTAAAATTATTACACGTCTCTATGGAATCCTTGAATCTGATATTCTACGCTCCAATATTTTTGTATAATAAAAATCTGAAGTCTCCAATAGATCCACTCAAAATAACTTACATGGACAGCATGCTAATCCGTCTGCGTTATCTGAACCGGAGAGTGGCATGTTTATGGGGAAGTCTGGCTGAAATGAGACTAAATGGCCTGGTCTTTATTTGTCTGACTCATTTTCAAAACATCAATATACAGACAGATAATGTTTATTATAAATTCAGGAATAGATAGGATAGTTGCATCAACAATCAATGTAACCAGATGCAGCAGTTTAGCCATGCATACAGAATCAACAGAAAACTATTCAACTAAACTCATAAGCATCAGTAAATCGGAAAACCGTTATTTTAAAGGTACTGTATGTAAGTCTTTGACTCTACTAAAGCATGCTAAGCAAACATACTTGTTAATCTGAAAAACAATGCTACAGTCAATTATTCTCCTTTGAAAATGTTTGTTCTGTGTCAGAATGTCTGTCTCTGTTTTGGTTTGTAAAACCCGTCCACTGCCAGTTTACCCAACTGTATTTCAGCACCGGGGTACCCAGCTGTTGGAAAACACAGTGTATTTCATATCAAGTCATGGTTAAGTCCGCTTGTTCCTGTTGGTGTCATCAATCTGGCAACCTGCATGTGCGTCAAGTCTTAGGAGGAGGGCCGGGTATAAAAAAAAAAAAAAAAAAAAAATAAAAAAATTCCAATATTTTGAATTTGGACTACAATACCTAGTTCAACCGCTTGGTGCCAATACTACATGCAGCACCTTTAAAGTGGAAAACATATTTCATTATATTAATGGTTTTGCTATATTTTTTATCAAATAGATGCAACCTTGGTGAGTATAGGAGGCGACTTCTTATCGTTTCAAAAACACCTCCAAACTTCTGAATGGTAGTTTGTAAGAAAGGCCCATGCACATATTCATGTATCATTCATCTCTTGAGTGAGAGCCAACAGCTGCAGGTGTCAAAATGTTACGTTAGTAATTTAAGGTTATGTATTGGTGTAACTGATATCAAGGCATAATTGTATTTCTCAGAGGGTTCACAGACTAGCTTAAGCCACAGACAATCTTCATAAACCAAATTAACACCCTCATTTGGATCAATCTTCATGAGCACCCCCTTTACTTAATGCCAACTAACTGGGGGAAACAGATTTGATCTCATTACGGTCATGTAGCCTCTAGCTAAGAATACATGAGCTATGACATCCAAAATTAGATTCTCACATTCATTCTAATGTGAGTCCCACATATGGTGAGAGTGAGTCATAGCTGTTCTATTGTCTTAAGCAAGCATGCAGGGCTCTAAAAGAAACGGATATGATTTGATTTTTGTTTTGCAGTGGCTGAAAACTAAACAAATACCCAAGACACAGATATAAGTGCAAATAACTTCAAAATCAGAGTTTAAATTTCCTCTAGCGAATGCAAAAGAAATACAAATCATTTTAAATGAACAAAATATAACAGGCTGTAGCTAAAACCAAAAACTTCTCATGGTTATAATTACAGTTTAAGGGCTGTATTCATACAGCTTTATGTACAGTTACAGATCTGAGGACAAGTTTTCTCCATCTTTCTGTGCATATGAAGAAAAACGATAAAGATTCACTATTACTGGGACCAAATTCTTATGAGCAACCTTATGGTATCATATTGAAAAATTGGATTTATGGAAGCTATACTTTTGAATTCTTAGTCCCAGACCCTGATTTTAACAAGTTATACATATTAGAGATTCATGGATATTCACTGACAATGATGCCAGCACAGCATAGTTCAGCTGAAAACAAAAATGTTTATCTATAGCTGCACTATGCGTATGAATCATGCAGCAAATATTGGAGAATTTGTCATGAGGATGTGATGATGAAACTTAGATTTAGGATAGAAAATATTTTAAAGAATTTCAGCTGGGTTCAAGGCATCACAGACTTTTAGGGATGTAACGATTCACTCAACTCTTGATTTGATTCAATTCACGATTCGATTCGATTGACGTATTGTTTTTTTTTTTAGACAAAGTATAAATTAAATGTGTCCTTTTATTATTGCTTGGACAAAAGATTAATGTTTCTTTGTGAAATATAACACTATAACAATATAGCACTTGCATATTGCTCTTTTGATGGTTTTGATTGCTTCTATTGTAGTCATTTGAAAGTTGCTTTGGATAAAAGCATCTGCTAAATAACCAAATTTATATATAATGTAAATTTAAATAAGAAAACTAAATTGACATTTTAAAACAAGCCCCAAATTAAATAACACAAATAAAATACATCTCTTCTTACAAACAAAATAAGGCTTTGTGTGCTCTTTGCATTTAAAATTAGAGGCAACCACTGCATTTTAATCGTAAGCCAAAAAAATTTGCTTGCATATGTAATATGCATAACATGAGCAGTATTTAATCTAAATTAGATTGTATCATTTTGAAACTTGAAGCAAAAAAGACAGCTGACTCCACTGTGTGACTATGTCTCTCTCTTTCTCACACACACACACACAACGCACAGATACTATTGGCAAAACTCTGCATTTGGACATTCAATAGCAAATACTTTAATAACAAAACATACTTCCAGTAGCTGATTCAGAAGCGCCAGATAAAATGTGTTGCTGTTCTGTTGTAAGTAATCATAAAGATTCCTAATGCATACTTTTGGAAGCCCAAATAAAGTGCTTTTGCTTTCACCTAGATACACACAGCATCTCCCTGACATGGCTGCTTCAACACTAACTGTGGTTACTTAAACCACGCCTTCTTTCTTTGCGTGAACATTTGGGTGGCATTACACAAATATTTCCACATAGTGATGTAGACATGCAGGGCGTGCTTGAATGAGCTGTTTTAGGAGGGCGTGGCAGAGTGGCTTCTTCATGCACCAAGAGCTTGTAACACTCCAAAGAGAAAAGAAAAAAATTCAAATCGCATCATATGACCACTTTAAGTTCCCCTCAGACATACATTCATATAAACTCCTACCCCTTAAAGGCAGGGTAGGTAAAAAATTTATAAACAACTTTCTTCCAAATTCCTTTAAACTTTCTATATATATCAATGCATAATTAAAATGTAAGTACTCTGATAAAAAGAGTATAAAAATCGAGTGACTCTAGACCGTTTAATCTGTATTAAACACAGCTCATTATTTCCATTCGGGACGAAACATAGGATTGGCATAGGTGACTAACTCTCTCGCAACCATGGCAACCACACTTTTGCCACACATGACCTGCCCACTTGTGCGCGTACTTTTGATTTGAGGTATTCAAGAGGCACGGATCCTAGGAATACCAAAACAATTGTAGAGAAACAGCAAGCAAAATGCGATGCGAGAACTGAGGGAACTCAAGGGGCTGAAAAGTGACTCCTTGATGGCTTTATTGCTGCTGGACAGGTAAATCTTTATTTTTGTATTTTGATCATACATATTTTTTTGTTTATTTTTTCATGAAGCATGTGTCATTAGCACACGTAGCTGCATAATATAGCTAACATAACATTACTTAGCGAGCCGTAGTAGAGACGATAAATAATCTATAGGCTTAGCTCAAGATGATAGCTATAGCTTGGCTTTGGAAGGAGCCCAGAAGGGAGGGGGTGGAGTGAATGGAAATAATGAGCTGTCTTTAAAACAGTCGTGAGAGGTCTACAGACACTCGATTTTTATACTTTCTTTTTCAGAGTACTTACATTTTAATTATGTATTGATATATAAATAAAGTTTAAACACATTTGGAAAAAAAGTTTTTTATATATTTTTTACCTACCCTGCCTTTAATGAATCGCGATTTGTTTTGCATCTCAACCGATTTGAATCATCACATTTTGAATCGATTTTCAACCTGCTCGCAGTTAATCTTTTTTATATATAAAATAATGTTGTCCCAACACTTTTGTGTTCCTAAGAAAAGGAAATTGATGCCAAATCTTCTATGTGACTGTGGCTATCTCTATCCCCTACCCTTTAAACCACCTTCCTCATTTTCTTTGTTTCGCCCATCACTGTATCTCACTGCAGTTTCTAAATGGCACACGCTAATAAACGCCTGCTCTGTTTATGTCTCCGGCCTGATGGATTCATTATCGACAGATTTACAGGCAATTCATCAGCCAAATACTACTCTCTTCCTGACAGTTTGCTAAACAAAAGCAGTGTCTGTGTGTGTTATCAGACAGTTTAATTAATATAGCAAATTCCTCCTCTCATTCACATTTCCAACTCTCCATTAAACATTAAAACATTGAATTCAAAAGAAGAGTTATTATATTTTTGTGCACACATTCTTGTACAGCGTGCAGGAGCTTATCATGAAATCTAACAGAACAGCTAAAAATATTACAGGCCCTTTAACAAGAAAGCACAGGAGGGAATGAAAACAAATCTAAATGGAGATGAGCACTTCATTGACGGCCTTAAATTGAAACTACAGCCCATTATGTCACCATAATGTTTAGAAATATAGCAGACCACAAGACGTCTGCACACAGACTGCTGTTAATCCAATCTGTCCCCCTTAAGGGAACAAGAGAAAGAGGTTAGACAAATTAAAAAGGGGGACACTATCTGACAGTGCACACTGATATGCTTTCAGATAGGAAAAGTGAAACTGCTACACAAACCATTAAAAAATAAAAAGTTTCAAAAGGTGAAATTGTTCTTAATTTCAAGATGAATAAATGTGCAAATCACTATAAAGCTCAAATACAGAACATCATGCTCACAACGGTGGAATCCTATTTCCAAAAAATCTATCAGCACTGAAGAAAGACCTTTATGCGGCTCCTTCACAATTAATCTTTTGACTTACTGTTAAAAGCAGTTCTGGTCATAATTATAAATCGATTGACTTCAAAGGCTAATTTCCTTTTCATGCGTATGTGACATTTCTTAAGAGCACTTGAGCAGTTCATTCTCTATGAAAATGAGAGACTAAACTTGTTCAGTATGCTTGTTTACCTAACACATTTTCAGATATTAAATCTCAGGAAAAATGGATAATGTCTTAAAAAGTGGTAAAGCCAATAAGAAATGTCTTCTATGAATAAATGATTATTTTTGGACTACAAGTCGCACCTGAGTATAAGTCGCATCAGTCCAAAAATACGTCATGATGAGGAAAAAAAAGTCGCAATGGACTATAAGTTGCATTCATTTAGAACCGAGAACCAAGAGAAAACATGACCGTCTACAGCTGCGAGAGGGCGCTCTATGTTCTCAGTGTAAACTACAAGAGCACTGAGCAGCATAGAGCGCCCTCTGGCGGCTGTAGACGGTAATGTTTTCTCTTGGTTCATTTTTCTTGGTTCAAGTCAAATTAGTTTTGATAAATAAGCCGCACTTGACTATAAGTCGCAGGACCAGCCAAACTAAGAAAAAAAGTGTGACTTACAGTCCGGAAAATACAGTATATGGGAAGATCATAAAGACCATGTCTTCTCGCTCCACACCACTGTTCTCGACACAAATGCAGTGATGTAGTGAGGCCATATGGGAAAACCAACAGAGAACAACCTTGGTAAAATCTGTGTAAATGCCTGACAACATCCAGATCCCCCATCACTTCTCACATTCGGGAGAAAGTCATCACATGGCCTTTGTTGTCTTGAAGTTCTAATGACTGTTCTCTAGTCAGTGAACAAGCGTGGCCTCAGGTACTGACATTAGCTTTGATGCTGCACCTGAGTGCTGCTGTTTTATATACAGATGGCACTGAGGTTTTGGGGGTCTGATGCTGGACTCAGATCTAACTTCTCAATGGCTACCAGAGGAAACTGAAAACCAGTCGGTTTCCTATTATTTGCATAGGAAATTTAGCATGTAAAGGTCCAGTTTAAAGCCCAAGTTCACAGCAGTTTTGAACCGGCTTTGTAATGTTACAAGTGTTGATAGTTTAAAAGTAAATTAACAATGCACGTTATTTTTCTGTTACCTGCAGCATGTCTTTAACAAGTCTTTTAACAAGTCAACATGTCATTAAAGAAGACTTTTGACATGTCCAGGGCACTCGTGAAAATGGATAGTCTGATCAAGACCAGTTCATTATGGGTGCTGGAGTTATGCTTCTTTTTTCCCCGTCACAGGCTTTTTTCTCTAGTATCTAAAAGTAATTAAGTAAGTGGTGTAATAAAAGTCGCCTATTTTAGACACCACAAACGGGTAGGGGAATTATTCCCTAAATCTTACAATTGCCTACATATCTCCGAAATCAAATGAAAATGGGTATTGAACATGAAATACTTCTGGGACGATGATGTACTGTATAGCTTGCAAATAATGTTAGTTAATCTACAATTTTTAAACCGTATTTTGCCATATCCTTTATAATGATTACGCATGAGGTTATATGACCTCATGTTAATTATGAGACTAGAGTGCTGCAGCCGTGATGTCAAAACCCAGACGACTACTTTGGATTCCCTTGAGACTTTCCAATGGGGTTTTTAATGGAATTTTTCAATTAATTAATAAAATAAGCTCTGTGGTAAACAAAACTTGAGGATACTTGGCCATTCGGACTTAAAAATAAAAATTCACATTTTCAGCATGTGTGAATGTCATTTATTTTGAAGAGAAACATGTTCAAATATCATCAATTTAAATTTACCATGGAGCTTATTCTACTTAAAGTAGAGCCCGACCGATATGGATTTTTGGGGGCCGATGCCGATGCCGATATTAACTTGAAAAGAGCCGATTTATAAGCCGATATTTTGATTTTGAAAATAAACTGGATATTAGACCCATTTCCTATAAGCTGCACTTACATAACATTCAATGGCAAAATATCTGCCTGTTCTATGTATGTGGGCTGTATAAACCATTTTCCAGAAGGGATTTATGTAAAAAAAAGCCTTAGATTACGGTCTCAATCACTAAACAATTGCACATCAAAAGTATATATTTTTTAACGATCAAAAAACAGTCTGATTTTAAACATTTAACACTTTTACTTTCTTCCAGTTGAAGCTGATTTTAACAGTCTGTGTGTGTACTGTAAATAAATTATAATACTAAAGTTAAAGTTAAAGTATTTGCAGAAGTAGTCCCACACTTTTGCTGCTACATCATTCACCTTTTTCAGCCATCTGTAGGGCAGAAAGAGAGACATAGAAAGAATAAGCATGTGTATTAATAATATCACCATGTATCATTACTCATGTCATCATTAGAATTATAATAATAATAAACAGGGATCTCCTACATAGGCAAAAATGAGAAATATATATATATTTTTTTATTTGTCAAGCAATAGGTATTAACCTCCTTATATTTAACAATATTATTTCAACATTTTCCTGTTATGTCTGTAAAGCTGCTTTGAAACAATATGTAAGAAAAAAAAAGAAAAGAAAAAAGCGCTTGTTCAGCTCACATTTATTTACATGTCCCCTCTGATTTAATCATTTACTACCTACTACTACCTACTGTAGTTACTGTAACTACACTATATTTGCTCTCACAGACACAGACCCGTATATCTTCTCCTCTTCTCTTTGTGCAGTCTGAATCAAAATGGTTAACGTTAGTGCCATGAACACACCGCTGTCAATTTTGAGAAGAACCACCTTCAAACAAGTTAATAGCAAGCATTTAAGGGGCCTGCTAAAAAGGAAGCTATATTAGCGTTAGAGTAACATAACCAGCCTGAATTCACCAAATTGTTCCCTGGGCCTGAGGGTAGCCTCTTCTTCCTTGCTTCTCTCTTAATTCTCATCAGCAGGACTAGCGCTATCGCTCGCTTCTTACAACGGGACAGATACATGTTTGCTGCTGACCGAAAAGAGGAACAACAGACTATGAAAGAGCTCCCGCTAAAAGTTTTTAAAACTCCGCCTACGCCATAGCGCAGAGCAGGGCAAATCGCGTTGTATCTGAAGGGCAACGCTAAACCCAGCGGCCAAGCGCTGTGCATACCGCGTCCTGTGTGAAAGGCCCATTACGCGGTCATTATGTGGGAAACACACCGCAATAGAATAAGCACTAAACGCTAACTTTATAGTTCGACCTCTTATTAACGTTCGCGCTCTTCCACTGATAAACATGGTATTAGCTTTGTGGCTAATCTAATATAGCAATGCATTAACGGCTGTAAGTGATGTTACAGAATATTTAGAAGTGATAATGATAGGACCGTTAACTAGAACTACCACACCGTTTTTATATACAGTGTATGAACTAAATCTACAATCATTTCACATGACGAACGACAGACTCACCTGGGTGGCTTGGCTGATCGCTTTCTTCTTTGTGGATTTCTGGCGCTGTTGCAACTCTGGAGCTGCAGACCGCCCTCTGGTGGGCAAACTATGCAACACTCATAACATGAGTGAAGAATATGAGACTGTTTCTCATGTTTCATCGGCCGTTATAAACGCCGATGCCGATTTAAATGCAATTAGCTCATATCGGCCGATAATATCGGCCGGCCGATATATCGGTCGGGCTCTAACTTAAAGTAAAAAAACACTATTACAAAAACCTATAAAGAAATCTCAAGGGAACTCATGGCTTTTGATGTCACAGTTGCAGCACTTTAAACTAAATATTTGTAATTATGAAAAAAAAAATTTCATACTGCATTACTATTCAAATTGAAAAAGGAAGAACAAAAAAGGTATAAAAATGGTAACAAATAATAGAAAAACAAAAAAAAAGCTTAGAAGAAATTGTGAACCATCCAGTTGTGAGCCATGATTTAAAAATAAATAAATAATCGTGACAGCTCAATCTGCAAGAATCTCATTCTACAAAACAAACTAAGAGTGGGTTTATGCCTGCAAGATTATCAAATAAAAATGGTGTACTCTGGACTGTGATCTGAAAGAGAATAATTAAAACACAAGTGATCCAAAACACTGAGTCTATGCTGATTCTTCAAACAACTGCTAGAGTAAATCAAAGCCCGTCACTATCTTCTCTATCACACTCACTGCTTGATGAACGCCTCAACGTTAAAGCAATTACCTGGCCATCAATACTCTTAAAAAGATCACTTAATGTTGATCTTTGGTAATGACTTTAGCCTTGCATAATAAGAGTAAGCTTTTGAAGCAAGGATCAATGCACTCTGCACACCGAAGCCATCTAAGAAATCATATGCATACGTTCAGTTATATAAAGTTTGCCAAAACTAATCACCTTGAAAGCACAATCTGTGCAATGAAAGAAGAGAACAGAACTGTCTACAAGCTTCTAATAGGCAGCATATGCTGACAGTCCATATAAAATAATATTGTGTAGCACAAGAATTTTACGAAAATCTGACTTTTCTGCTCAACTCAAATCTCAGCAGAAATGACCAGTTATCATTTAGCATTTTAAGACCCCGACCAAAAATGTACACTTTTAATGCACATCAGCTGCCTACAGGTTTAAATGGAGAAATCAAAGAAATGGCTCAAGGCGTTTAGTCAAATCACAGGCCTTGTGTGGCCATTTAACTGTCATGAAACTTATTCAGTTGAACAGCTCACAATCACTCCCAGCGTTTCACCAAATAGCGCGTGAATGAAATCGCCGCAAACTTACGTGAAAACGAAGAATAAAGTAGTGGATCCCACCAGAAGAGTGGCGGCAGTGGACACCGGGATGTATCTGGTGGGTTTAAATCTTTTTCCAACGCTGTTGGGCATTCTGTAAATCCCACATTCCTCGTTTATTTAATCCCTGTCGATAGATGCGCGCAAAGACGAACACAAACCCTGCACCGTTCAGCGCGAACCGGCTAAACGCTTATTCGCTCCCGTCACATAAATCGTGATTCTCGAATCCGCGATCGGGACTACGAGGCTGAAAATCCCACCCAGCTCAATTCAGCCCACTGCTGAGGTCACTGCAATGCTTGAAAGGTGGAGCCTCCGCAACGCAAATAGAGAAAGCGGCACACGCGCGCTCCATCAGTGGGGCCTGTGCGTGTCTTGAGGTTTGCAAGCGGCAGAAAGAGACTTGGGCTTTTTGCAATGAAGCAATAACACTCGGGGTGGTGTTGAGACAGGAACACCCACACACACCTCTTCTTACTAAAAGAGAATCGTGATGGAAACCTATGAAACCTACCTTGTTTAAAATCACATAGGTAGAATATTAAAACATAGATTTCATATTTGGAAGATTAAGTTTGGAGTGTCCACTGCTGCACAACCAGCGTTTCTCATTCTCAGTTGGTTTGTGATGTGATATATGGGCATCGTCTGACCTCTGGTGGCAGATTTGGAGAATTATAATTAAAGGGGGGGTGAAATGCTCGTTTTCACTCAATATCCTGTTAATCTTGAGTACCTATAGAGTAGTACTGCATCCTTCATAATTCCAAAAAGTCTTTAGTTTTATTATATTCATAAGAGAAAGATAGTCTGTACCGATTTTTCCCGGAAAAACACGACCGGCTGGAGGCGTGACGTGTGGGCGGAGCTAAAGAATCACAAGCGCCAGTAGGCTTTTGCTTGAGAGCGTTTGGAAGCTGTGACATTACCCTGAGGACAAAACCAACCAAAACAAACCATGGCTAACAGTCAGATTCAGCGTATATTTATGATCCAGAATCACATCCAGAGGCTGAAATTTAACAAGAGCAGCATCAGCAACGACGTCTCTATGTGGTATGTACTGAAACTGTATATATTTGCTTAGCGGTTTTGGAAAATGACTAAGTTCCACTTTGTCGTCTTTTTTTTTTTTTTTAAGCTGTACATGTGGAAAGTGCAGTTTGATGACAACATTGCATGTTGTTTACTTGATGTGCTTATGCGCCGATAGCTAAGTTAACAACACAGAGATATTTGAAGCAGTTTTACTCACCACATGCGGTTCCAACACACGATCGTGACCCTTTTTCGTTGGGACTGCATTATCCTTAAGAAAAAAACAATATGCAAATCCGGCGTCAAACTGGGCCTTGTTTGTAAAACAAGCATCTTTAAAATGCAGGGGAACAAACACAAACACTTGCACAACTCCGTTGATGCTCTGTAAAAATAAACTCCATCCACTGGTCCCTTAATGCTGTTTCTCTTGTGGTAATCTGTGCAGGGGTGTCTTGCCCTGGCAACCAAAAACACACTCCTTTTGTGACATTTCGCGACTCTCTCGCTGATCAGTGAACGTTTGTTGTGATCTCAGTGCTCTGCTATACAGGAGCGCATGCTCTTCCGGCAGACGTGCGCTTAGGACCCATATAAGGAAATTCCGCTCCATCTAACGTCACACAGAGCCATACTCGAAAAAAACTTTCCAAAACTTGTGACAAACCGGAAGGAGTATTTTTGGAACAGAAATACTCCTTCAAAAGTACAACTTAATTTTTGAAACTTTGTCCTTGTTCAGCATGGGAATCCAACTCTTTAACAGTGTAAAAAACTCAGTATGCATGAAATAGCATTGCCCCCCCCCCCCCCCCCCCCTTTAATTTCTTACAAACATTTTTGCACTTGTGGTGTAATTATTCACCTGACCAGAATGTGCACTGTTGCTCTTGTAATATTTTTTATCTTTATTTTGCACGATAACTAATGAAAATAAGAATTTATATATGCAGCAGTACTGGGACGAATACAGCAAGGTTACAGTTATCCTTCCTATTGAACAAATATAAACATTTTTTATGTAAAGTATGCATCTCTAAAACCTTTTGAGGTTGTTTGATATGAACGGTATTATAAAGTTAAAACTAATGACAATACTTCTATTTTGTGGCAATGTACTGATCCTGACTATTTCTAAAGATTGCGTCTCCATCATTCAACGATGCAAATGTAGGCTCACTGGAAGCTAGAACGCGATCGGAAAATATTTAGAAATTAATTAAAATAAAGTAATTTTAAAGACTTTTATTTTGAAATGACGTCGAGAACACCGGATATACACGCAGATAGATGTGTGATGCCTTGAGCTGGAGCTGTTAAATATCTTTTGAAAGATTCGGTGAAGAGGTACTTTATTTTTTATTTTTTTTGGCTTATAATAAATGTTATTTTTATTTCGTGTTGTTAAGATAAACAATGGCATTTGTTATTTAAACGCATTAAAGCGTAACTTTTTCTTAGTTTCCACCTCATTGTGGTTTTCTGGCTCATTGTCAGTTAGAGTCAACAAAATTGTGCTGTTTTATTGATGTCTGCCTTTTACTAAAATCATTTGCGGATGATGAAAACTGTTGTTGGTTGTCGTGTTGTGTTTAATAAAGATGTTGAGCTCTTTGAACCGGGCAGCATTAGAGAGCAAGTCAGTCATTTTACAGATAGACAGCAACATATGTAACGAGTCTAAAATCAAATACAGAAAATCTATGTTAAATGTAACATGCTGCGAGGAAAATCTCCACCATGACAAAATATATCCACTGTGTTGTCAACCTCACTACTAAGTCTGTCAGTGTGGCCGACAATAAATCTGTCAATCAAAATAGTAACAGTACGACTAAGCATAAACCAGAACTAATAACTTCTCGCAAACCACCATTTAATTATGATTTTCACACAATGCAGACAAATAAAATGATTCAGTATTGGCCATCTTCCTCAGGGCAAGTCTGTTCCTACCTGGGCAGGTGAAATGGCGTGTGCAAAAGTGCCTTTAGATGAACTGCATGTGACGGAGCCCTTTGGACCACAAGGCAAAGAACGCACCCTACCAGCACTGGTGAGCAAATATTTTCCTTCATGTCTTTTTCCTTAACAATAAACAAGAGTACACCTGATCAGTCGCTTTAGTCCAGTACTTCTATGATCTATGTGAATGATGATGCCACCCTAATGTCTCCCATCAGCACCCTGACCGTAAAGAAGAGAGATGTTTCTTAGCTTATAAACCTCCACCTGAGGATAGCACACCTGCGCTGGTGGAGGAGTTTCTGGAGCATGCTCAGTTCATCTCCGAGGATCTGGAGTGGCTGCTGGCTTTACCTCATGACAAGTTCTGGGTTCAGGTTAGACCCTCTAAAATAAAAAATAAAAAATAGTTGTTTATGGAGATTTGAGTAAAATGAAGTTATACTTATCTTGACAAAAAAAAATTAATAATAATAATAATAATAATGACGATACAGTACACAAAATTATGTTGTTTTTGACCCTTACATTATATAATATCACATGTGGCCAGGCAGTTGTCATATAATTTCTTTTTTATTCTTTCTCCATTTAGGTGGTATTTGATGAGTCATTACAGAGGTGTTTGGACTCTTATTTGAGACACGCTCCACGTGGTTTGGATCCGTCAGGTCTCTCATCCAGTCCAGCTGTGGCTGACATGCAGAGGAACATTCATCGCTTTGTGTTCATGGTCTTCCTCAGGATGGCTACACACAAAGAGTCTAAGGTAAATATAAACACCTTAACTCTGATAAACTCTTTTTTTAAAATAAATAATATTGTTTAGCTAATATTAATATAAGCTTTATTATTTGTTTAAGATTCATATAATTGTACACTGTGGGTTTGAACGGGCTATAAATCCTACAGTAGATACTGTTCAAACGTTTATGGTCAGTAAGATCTTTCATGTTTTTTAAGGAAGTCTAGTTTACTCACCAAGACTTAAAATATATGAATAGATTTTAAAATGTAATTTATTCCTCTAATGGCAAAGCAGCCATGAAGGATAAAAAGCTCAAAAGGACAGCTTTTATTTCAAATATAAATCTTCTGTAACATAAATAATCTTTACTGTCACTTTTGATCAATTTAATTCATCCTTGCTGAATGTAAGCGTTCATTCTTTTCAAAGAATAGTTTTACTGACCCCAAACATTTGAAAAGTAGTGTAAATGTGTTCTGGCGGTTTTGTATGAAATTACATTATGATTACAATATATTTGGTATTCAGTGGGATTCAAAATCGATTTATTAATTTTTTCCTCAGGAGAACTTCATAACCCCTGCAGTGTTTGCAGAGATTATTTACAACAACTACCTATTTGACATTCCCAAAATTCTGGATCTGTGTGTGCTGTTTGGAAAAGGAAATTCCCAACTGCTACATAAAATGATCGGTACACAAAATCTGATAGTATTATAGCACACACACACACACACACTTATTTATTTATTTACTATATATATATATATATATATATATATATATATAAAATTAGCAAAAATACATAAATATAGTTTTTTAAAAACCTAAAAATGGTTTCCATATTAAAAACTAAAATTTCATTCTTTACACTTTTTCCAGAGAACATTTTTACTCAGCAGCCCAGTTATTATGGAGACCTTGATGAGACTATACCTTCAATCATCCAGGTAGTTCATGTCATCATGAGATGTATCTAAATGCTTTGATTCTTCAAATTGTTCTGAACTTCCAGAAAATGTGTGTGTGTGTGTCTGTACATTTTAGGTGTTTGATATGATATTACAGAAGTGTGGTATTCAGCCAGAGAACACAGGAAACAGTCAACCCCTCAAACTGAATGCAAACAAATGCCTAACTGCCATGTCCATGCCTGAGGAGGTAACTAAAACAAAGCTTTAAGCATTTTTACAAATACAGAGACACCTACTGACCCTACCTTTAATTCACACTGTGTCCTTAAAGGCAGACATTATATGCTTATGTTTATAAATGTATTATGTCTTGTAGGAGCTTGCAGACTTGGTTTTGTACATGTGTGATACTTGCACTACTATCCAGTCTTTCCTGGACACCTTCCCTGAGGCTTGTTCTACCTTCAAACAACACAACTTTCTTAACAGGTGACAAATGCATCCACACCATCCAAACTATGATTCACACAGCGTCCTCAAGGGCTGAATTTCATATTTTACTGATACAAAATCAATGAATGGAGCGTCTCAATGTACTGTAGATTATCGTCATTCTATGAGATGGCAGTTCCAGACCTGGAGAAAGCAGTGAAGAAAAGAAATTTCAATAGAAGGTTAGAATGGCAAACTTTACGCATGTGTTCTCTTACAATCAACACATTTTTTTGTGAATTCAGATTGGTTAGACTAGATGCAATCTGTCTCAGTTTACAGGAGGACATGTGGAGACGGATATCTTATTCAAGAAAGAAAATGGTAGAGATTGCTCACCTGTTGCTCCAACATACGTGTTTACAGCCCATACTCGAGGGGTGAGGAAAAAATACATGCTTTAAACCACATTAAACAAGCAAAGATGGAAAATGAATACCAGATATCTTTGATCTTAAGTTTCATTGATTTTCACAGCTCTGAAAACATGGTATCCTACGTAGAAGATCTTCTGCAGGACTTCACAGCTTTCCTTCAAGAGAAAAGGTAAATTATGCAGACATTTCTCAGCAAGGTCATGGTTGTATATGTAATCTATAACAGCCAGTGTCTAAATTGCATTCTCCTTGCACTGTTCGTCTCTTTATCTCTCAGATTCCTGGCAGATTATGACGAACAGTTCCCAATAGCGGATGACATCAGTCTCCTTCAGCAGGCCTTCCCACATCTGTATCCTTTACTTTGGTCTAGTGGAACACTGTATGAGGATTTCAAAAGGAATAAAAGGGCTAGCATTCTGCCATCTTTCAAGCTTCTACTAGAGAAGATGACTTCAGTTAATCAAGAAATAACCTGTCCTAATTTCTGATTGTTTTCCTACACGCTTCATAATTACGGGTGCTCATTTATTCTAATACCAATATCCGATACCTACCATGTATGTACAAAGTTCATTTCATTAACGTTGTCATGAAAATACACTGGCTGCAGAACATTATGCTGTTAATCACTACAAATTTAGGCTGTTGTGCATGAGAGAACCGTAAAGAACATTCTGCCTTTATCTTTAAATATCAGAATAATGCCTCTTTTCAAAAAATGTCAAGCTCCTCTTTATGATTTTCTGCTATTCTCCTTGATGTCCACTCAGAGACGACACCAGGACGTCTTACCTGTTGCAGGGTGTAGAGTCTTCTTGGGAGTTTGTGGGGAAAAAGAGAAGCTTCCCCTCATCAGCCAATCACAGCACAGGAGCCAAGAGCAAGTCTGACAGAGATTTAGCACTTTCCCAAAAGGACGGAGTAGGAGTGTTGGAAGACAGAGAGGAGTTGAGAGGAGCAGAAGCTATGACTGACATTCCCCGTAAGGGTGACAACGTGAGTTCATTAGCTGCTAAAAATAGCTACAAAAGTGTTAAAAATCTGGTTCAAAATAAAGGTCATTTTGTGACCCTCTTAATTTCGGGGTCTGCAGGGGGCAGTGTGCACATTGAGTGCTGGAGAACTGGAGTCTCTGCTGTCCAATATCCGTGACCTGCTTCCAGACTTGGGAGAGGGATTCATACTGGCATGTTTGGAGGAGTACGGCTACAATTCTGAACTTGTCATCAACAACATTCTGGAAGATAAGCTGTCTCCTTCCCTTGACAAAATGGACAGGGCAATGGCAAGGTAAAGTCCAACTGAAGTGACTTTTATGCTAGGATTTATGGTTCAGTTCAGGTCCACTTCATTGTTGCTAATGGACTAATGTTACCCTGTAGGCCTGTGAAGAATGAGCTTCCAGCAGTTTTGAGCACCAGATCAAATGTGTTTGACGATGACGAGTTTGACGTGTTCAACCGTGACCGACTAGACATGAGTCGCATTTGGAAAGGCCGGAGGTGATCGCAAGTTAAAATCCCACTTAGAAAGCATTACCATATCCTGCCCTGCAGTACATTACTCTAATTTTAGTCTGATTAGTCAAACAAGCTGCTAAATATTCATGCTCATCCACTTGGTCAAAAGAAAATAGTCTTTGACAAGTACAGCGTAAACTGACATCAGAGAACCACATGAAAATGGGCTTGTGAAATATTCAGATGAAGCTGTAAAAGATGATTTGTGTCAGCTAGAGATTAATATCTCTGTGTATTTCAGACAGGGGGAGAGTGTGTGTGCCACGCTCAATGACAAGCAGCACATAGAAGAGCAGAGAGCACGATATCAAGCCTACCAGACAGTGGTGGATGAGATTCCCATAACGAATGACCCCTCTGGAGACCGTGATAATGCTTTTGGGATGGAAGATTATGAGGATGAATATGATGACACATATGATATCAATCAAATAGGAGCCAATGATTTAGATGAAGAAGATGAACTATTGAACCGCAGGTATGAGTTGTGATAAATGTATAGAAATTTGCATCTCAATCCAATGAAGCTTATCAGTATGGGTTTTCAAATTTTTTTTTTTAGAGAAACGGGAAAAGCATTGCAATGCAAATAATTAATTAATTTATATCACTTATTTATTTATTAATTTTTTACTGTTAATTCAATTACAACCAAAATCCCCTAAAAAACCTTGAAAGTTTAGTGTTTGAAAATTAAGAATCATAGAAGTAACAAATATTAGTATTTTTTATAGTAGTAATAACGATTATTATTGCAATCATATTGATATATACGTCTTAGTTAACATTTAAGTATTTTTCCTTTAGGCCGTTTACTACTCCGCAAGTTCTCAGAACAGGCAAACAGGCTCGGGAGAATTACGAAAACGAGGATGAGGAGGAAGAGGACAAGGTTTGAATGAATCACTTTCTCTTTTTGTTTTAAATTCATTTTGGTCCCATACGCAGGTCTTTTGTTCTATCATAGATCATATGGCGCTTTCAGCATCTGCCTTTTCTCTTTTTCTCTGTCCTTGTTAATAGAAATTAGATGTATTTTAAACAAATTACAATTTCAGTTTCTTTGATTATGCACATTTCCGTTTATTTATGATGATCTTGTGTTATTTCGATCAGAATGAGGCTGTGAAAAAGGATCACTTCATCCAGGACCCAGCAGTCCTCAGAGAGAGAGCCGAGGCCAGGAGAGCTGCTATGCAAAGCAGGAAAGGGTAAATTTGAGAACATCATGACTGGAATATAGGGATGTAACGATGCACCCCGAACTGGTTAAAAAAACATTTAAAATATGTGATGATTCAAGTTGGTAGAGATGCTAAATGATTCGTGATGCAGTTGGTGGCAGGGGTTTATATGATGAACTACAGCTATATCAGCTTGTAATAGAGCAAATAAATATCTTTATCATGTTCTTATGTGAAGAGATTTATTTTATTTCTATTATTCATTTGATTTCAAATTTCAATTTAGTTTTAGCATAATATATTTCAATTCCTCAAGGAAATATGCAGCATTTTGTCTGAGAAATAATAAAAAGATACTTTTATAATTTATAAAATCTCATTTTATTCAAAAACATGTGAGAAAATCGTATCATGAAACCAGAATCGTGAATCGTATCACATTGTGAGTTGAGTGAATCGTTACAACCCTACTGAAATGTAGTTACATTGCACATGCACTGGTTATTATCTAACTAACCTAAAAGCATGGATCAGTCAGTCATTAATTGATTTTACTTGTTTTTTTTTCCTGATAGCTACAGACCACCACCAGCAAGTAATGTGGTAGGTGGCCCAAAGGGACAAGGCCAGTCACAGGAGATCATTTTGGACCGTCGCAGAAAAGAAGCAAATAAGAACAGAGGAGCCAATCACAATCGCAGAATGATGGCTGACAGGAAGAGGAACAAGGGCATGATCCCTTCCTAAGACATTTACATTAACAACAGCACACTGCACATTCTTGAAAAGCTAGAAGCAGAAATGGCACCTGAAGTTTAATGTAGCTCATCACTTATAAAAGCTTGATATGCATTGAAATTACACTCTGGTTTATTACATAGACCTATTATTCTTCCAGTTTGAAAAATAGTTTTTTTGCTGTTGTTTTTCTAAAATTTGAATCAACAGGCTGAGTTTGAAGCGCTTAGTAAAATGTATAGGGATGTGTGTCTAAGGGATCAAGATATATATATATTTTTTATGTTCTTTTTGCTTGATTCAACAATGTATGACAAGAAAATTGTGTGTTTGAAGGCAGAGTCGTCATGTCTTTTGCCCTGTTACACATGAGTTTATTGAACAGAGAAGAGGTACAAACAGTTATTGCACTGTTAAGTTAAATTCAATAAATAAATAAAGGAACATCAGGTTTGAGAATGTAGCATCTAAAATAAATTGAAGAACAAATCCTACAAAAGATATGGTACATTACCCTATTGAAGCAAAAATGCAGCTCATAAGTTCCTGTTCCAGTTCATTAAAGATTCAGAAAGCAATTAAGACTTAAGCTCAGAGCAGTCTTTTGAGAAATCTCCCCGTTTGAGGTTGCACAGACTGGATACACAGTCTGATTTCTACATGAGTCATATTGTGCCAAAGGCTGCCATTTATTTTTCACATAGACTTTGAATAGACAATGTTCTCTTGCCATGTGGAGTAACATATTTCTGCTTACTAAGATACATTCAAAGCATTTTTGTAATAAAAAGCATATTTAATTATGGGTTTGAAATAAAACAAACCATAGGAAGATAAAACATGAGTAAATACTGTTCCCAAGACTGTCTCTCTCTGTTGTTCATCTTTGTGTGAGTGTTTAGTGTTATTTGACGAAATGGTTGTCTACCTGTCTGGCAGATGCCCTCCTGAGATCAGCTCATGTATCATGACTGAAGCGTGATAGCCAGGGTTGGGGAAATTCCTCAGATTTGGCATAAGCATTGATTGTGATTTCATTTAATGAGATTCCTATATTCTGTCATTAAGTACATTTACATGCAAAGTTAAAATCAAGCTACAGCAGGGTTTTGCATAAATGTGACCATGGACCACAAAAGCAGTCTTCAGTGTAAATTTTTCAAGATTAAGGTTTATACATCATATGAAAGCCGATATACAAATATTTGAAAATCTGGAATCTGAGGGTGCAAAGAAATCAAAATACTGAGAAAATTTCCTTTAAATCTGTCCAAATGAAGTTATTAGCAATGCATGTTACTAATCAAAAATTAATTTTTTATATATATACGCTAGGAAATTAACAAACTATCTTAATGGAACATGATCTTTACTCAATATTCTAATGATTTTTGGCATAAAAGACACATACAATGTTTTTTTGGCTATTGCTAAAAATATACCCCAGTGACTTAAGATTGCTTTTGTGGTTGAGGGTCACAAATGAGCTACAGTCTTCATCTATCCATTCTAGTATCAAACAATACAGAATTTAACATTAAAAGGAGAATATAACTTTTGGGGGGATTACAAGGCGTACTGTAGCTGAGCTACAATTGGTTTTTCTTACAAGACTCATTCTCATCAGGACAGCAATTATTTGAAAACCAATTATCATGTCTATTTTAATATATTTTAAAATATAGATTTTTCACGTGATGTCTTTGAGGGCAAAGCTGAATTTTTAGTAGCCATTACTTTACATTACTTGTCCTTCAGAAATGCATAAAATTATGTAAACTGTGATACATTTTTTGAGGATTCTTTTATGAATATAACGTTTAATAGGGCTGTATTTATATGAAATAGAAAACATTTTGGAAACTTCTGAATGTTTTTATTGTTTTTGATCAATATACTGCATCTTTGCTGAATAAAAATATTAATTTCTTATTAAACTGACCCTAAATTTTTGAATGGTAGTGTAGATTCAGTAGTCCAACTACGCAAAAACCTGACTGGCATGATTTCAGACTAAAGCATTTACATGACATTTCAAAAGAGAATTCAATACTAAAATGAAAAGAAACTGCACTTCTAAAATGCATGTAAATTATCCTTAAAAGCGATGATAATAACAAATAATAGTAAAAGTCGCTCTCTGTGCAGCGAGCAGGCATGGGGCATCCTTGCAGCTCCTTGTATGGAATACTGATGCTCGCATGTATCTTTCACTTTACTGGGTAGTTTAGAGTAACAGAACTGAATAACTTAATTAACATTTTCAACTAATTGGTGCTAGTGTTAGAGTTGGAGGTTTAGCTGTCAAGGTAAAACACTGTCGTAACTTACAATAGCACTACTACACTACAGAGCCCCAAACTTGACATGCATTAGAAAGAAAAAAAAGATACAGTAGTGATTAACTTAAGATAATTTTAGCCCATGTTTAAAGTTATACCTAATTATTAGGTAAATTCTGTATGTTAAGGTAAATTGTGGCCGTTGTACTAAATTGTTCACTCATTTTTGCTTAGTTGAATCATGGCCAAAATCTGACTAAAATGAAAGATGAAACAATGCAACAGTTTAAATAAAACTAGAGAATTAATTAATAAATCATGGACACGGTATTTGTGGCTTCATACCACACAACCATTCCAGAAAGAAGCGTAACGATAATGTTTCTGCTCAAAGGTCTTACCAGAAACATTTTGTATGTTCTCAAAAGAGGTCAAGATCAAATCTTCAAGGTTTTTGTTTTTGGTGAAAAATGTTGAGTTATATTCTACAAGACAGATTTCGTATGAAGTGCCTGAATAACATGTCTTATATTTTCTTAAATAGTTTTATCCTAACTTCATGCCTACCCTTGTTTAAACAAAAATTTGAGACTTGTACGGTTCTTCCTTAATTTGAAGACATCTTAAAAATATTACTTTTGTTTTTTTGCTGTGCATATGACTTCATAATCCGTGTATTCGTGGATTGTTGAGCCGGTTCAGCAAACATAACTAAAGTAGTCAACTGTGTGCAAAACAACTGATCCCATGTAGAAGGACCTACCTTCAAAAAAATTCTCAAGTGGTTTGACCCAAGATCAGGAACTCAAGGTTTATAGTCTTTGAAGAGGTCAAAAAATCATTACCATGGAGGTATTCTGACCTTACAGTACAGAGGAGGGGTTTAGTTGCCATGAGAAGTCTGAATCAGAAGAGTCGATCCAATTGCACAAATTCTGAGAATCCTTTCTGGTACAGCTCAATAAAAATTATCTGGGAGGAACAGAACAAGAGCGGTTTAGTTCAGTTTGAATTTGGCAACTAATGGTGAAGCCGGCAAAGTGTTGATTGACTGTGCATGGAGCAAAAATATGTAGATGAGTAACTAAAAATATGGTCTTCTCACCAAGCACGCTACGTTTGCAGAGAGGACAGGTCTGCTGGAGGAGAAGCCAGGGATCCACGCAATCTCTATGGAATTCATGGAGGCACGGTAACACCCTCAAACACTAAAACACACCCAAGAGGAGCAGTGATTAAACTGTCTCTCTTTATGAAAGATTAATAACTCTACCGAGCAAAAGCATAAGAATGTGCAGAGGATCTGTCACCTGGTTGTTGTTGTACTGCTCCAGACAAACTGCACAACTGTCTGTCTCCACCGGTTGAGTTTGTGTTGGGTCATATCTCACTTTGGGTTGCCGGTATATTCTCGTCTTCAGTGCTGATAATCTCCTTAAAATATCTTGCTTTAGATTTGACTGTAAGACAAATATATTTATGTTATAAACTATGTACAGTGTATAGACTGCCACTCAAAAGTTTGGGGTCAGTAAGAGCTTGACTCTTCTGCTCATCAAGACTGCATTTATTTGATAAAAAAAACAGTAAAAACGGTATTATTGTGAAATATTACAACAATTTAAAATAACTTATTTAAAAAAAACATACAGTACAGACCAAAAGTTAGGAAACTTTACTATTTTTAATGTTTTTGAAAGAAGTTTCTTCTGCTCATCAAGACTGTATTTATTTAATATTAAATATTAAAAATGTAATATTGTGATATATTATTACGATTTAAAATAATTGTTTTTAAATTTATTATACTTAAAATTATCATTTATTTCTGTGATGCAAAGCTGAATTTTTAGGATCATCACATGATCCTTTAGAAATCATTCTAATATGATGATTCATTATCAAAGTTGGAAACAGTTCTGCTGCTTAATATTTTTTCAGAACATGTGATACTTTTTTAGGATACTTTGATGAATAAAAAGTAAAAAAAAAAAAAAAAAAAAAAAAAAAGATGCTATGCTTTTCAAATATAAATATTTTGTAATTACAATATACACTGCTGGTCAGTAATTTGGGGTCAGTAATTTTTTTCTTAAATTTTTTTAATAAAATCAATACTTTTATTCAGCAAGGATGTGTTAAATTGATAGTAAAGAAAATATATTATCAGAATATATATTTTTAGAAATTATTTAGAATAATTTTTTTTAATAAATGCAGTTCTTTTTAACCTTTTATTCATCAAATATATTAGACAGCAGAACTGTTTCCAACACTTATAATAAATCAGAATATTAGAATGATTTCTAAATGATCATGTGATAGACTGGATGTTACATGTGACACTGAAGGCTGGAGTAATGATGCTGAAAATTCAGCTTTGCATCACAGAAATAAATTATTTTTAATAGAAAACTATTATTTTAAGTTGTAATAATATTTCACAATATAACTGTTTTTTCTGTATTTTTGATCAAATAAATGCAGGCTTGATGAGCAGAAGAAACTTCTTTCAAAAACATTAAAAATAGTAATGTTTCCAAACTTTTGGTCTGTACTGTATATATATATATAAGTTAAATTTTTTCATGTGATGGGAAAGCTGAATTTTCAGCAGCCATTACTCCAGTTTTCAGTGCCACACAATATATAATGTGCAGTGATTTTATTTTTATTTTTTTTTTCGCAGAAAATTCAAATCTAGAAAATTTTTGTAGCATTACAAATGTCTTTAATGTCATTTTCCAATTTACTGCTTCCTTCTTAAATAAAACTTTTTTAAAAATCTTACTAACCCACAACTTTTGAACGGTAATGTTATGTTTTTGACGGGATCTCCTTCCAGTCTCCAGTTAACATGGCTACTTTCTTCAATCACATTAGTGACATGAACTTTCAAAAATGTTTCCAACTTCAAAAGCAGTGTTCACCTCCAACTCATCATTAAACTGGTTGTCCTGATACTGCCAGCGTGCATGAACTATGACC